>NC_021163.2:60787312-60964144 GCF_000331145.2 Cicer arietinum
AAAAAAAAAATAGAATTAGACAAGTATATTTCATTAATTTTTGTTTAGAATTTTAAATTTTACATCACTTAAGTGTTCTTAATTAGTCGTATTCACTTATCCATAATTTTCCAATAATTTAACCTCACCTAAAATAACTTTTACACAAAAAAAAAAAAAAATTAATTGAAAAAAAAAACTCATTATTCCTAAAAAATATGATGTTGCATCAACCATTTTTTGAAAAGTAAAAGCCTATGATCATAGAAGTTTAATAACCTTCAAGAAAAAAAAAAATTATTTTATTGGTTTGAAAATTCGCAAGAAAATCCGCAGGAAATTACCTGCGGAATTCGCTATGACTATTTACAGCGGGGAACATTCCGCAGATAAATCTTCAGGAAAATTGTGAAGTTTGCTGCGGATATATAGTCATATGTAAATCCGCAGCAAACGAAAACATTACCTGCCGTTGAATCCTAGGGTATTACCTGCGGATATTTATCCGCAGGAAATGCCGCAGGTAAAATGCTAATTTCTAGTAGTGAGTCCATACAAACTTTTCTTCAATTTACACATAAGGTGCTTTTTACTTTTGACTTCGAAACACACAAGCTAGCTCCTAACCTAAGCACAACTCAGATAGAGGACATATTCACCACATGCGAAAAAATTTCAAATAATTTTATTTAATTACAAATTAAATACAATTCCTCGTCACCATATTTTTCCACATCATCGAATTAGCATTCAAATTAAGAAAGAAACTAAAATATGTGTACAATTTAGTGATCTATGGTCTCATTTTGTAAATATAATCCCTTATTTTTAAAATTGTTAGACATTAGTTGCCATCTCTACAGCCCTGCAAATTATACACACTACCAATATATTCCACTAGTTTTGCAATTGGACCATATAATAATAAGTATTGTGATCATATAGAAGGTCTTTGTAATATTGTTTTCCATAGTTTTTTTCACCCATTCTGTTTTTATTGTTGCTACTAACATTTCGCTTTGACTCTACTATATATATTAACTCTTAATACTAATATTTGTCTAAGAAAAACTATGTGTCAATATTGTCGATCCTTTGTATTTAAGAATTAAAACATTAATTATTGTTGAATTCAAAATTTTACTTTCTTTATTTTTTGACAAAATAAATCCAAGACTCCTAATTTTCCAATCCCATGCATGCCAAATTTTTACTTTATCTATTTTTATGTTTGATTTCAGATTCTAATCTGCAGTCCTGTGCTATTTACTTTTTTGCACTATTAATATATGGGTATATTCTTTTTGAAAGATAATATATAGATATGTAAGTAGGTATGGTTTTAATGATTATTATTCAAAATTAATTAAAAAAAAATGTTTATTTTAAGATTCCATCTTGTAATTTATTTAGAAAATTGTAAATAGCTTATAAGGGTTATAATTTTATAATGAATTTATCTACCACAAAAATCTTATAAATTTAACATTTTAATATGTATAGATATTTGCATTCATAATTTTGTATCTCACTACTAGAAATTAGCATTTTACCTGCGGCATTTCCTGCGGATAAATATCCGCAGGTAATAAATACCCAAGGATTTTCCTACGTCTCACAATTATTTTAGGAAAATTTCTGTGGTGCCAGATTCCACAGGTAGAACGGCAGGTAATGTTTTCGTTTGCTGCGGATTTACATGTGACTATATATCCGCAGCAAACTTCACAATTTTCCTGATGATTTATCTGCGGAATGTTCCCCGCTGTAAATATTCACAGCGAATTCCGCAGGTAATTTCCTGCGGATTTTCTTGCGAATTGTCATACCAATAAAATAGTTTTTTTTTTCTTGAAGGTTATTAAACTTCTATGATCATAGGCTTTTACTTTTCAAAAAATGGTTGATGCAACATCATATTTTTTAGGAATAATGAGTTTTTTTTTTCAATTAATTTTTTTTTTGTGTAAAAGTTATTTTAGGTGAGGTTAAATTATTGGAAAATTATGGATAAGTGAATACGACTAATTAAGAACACTTAAGTGATGTAAAATTTAAAATTCTAAACAAAAATTAATGAAATATACTTGTCTAATTCTATTATTTTTTTTATTAATCTGATCAATTAGAGTTGATTGTGAATAATCTATCACTATTGTTGTAAAACAACTTAGAATTTTTTCTTTTTAAAATTTAATAGATATTCTTTTTAAAATTTACCATATGATTTTAACTTATATTTGTATTTTTAAAATCGAAAGAAGTATTGGTTTATGTTTAAATAAACATGTTAAAGTTCTTGTAAAAGAATAGCATGTTAAGTTGCATCTTGAGTAATTATGGCTCTAGTGTAGTACTTAATGACATATTTAATGTAGTCTTAGTTATTGTTTATATATTATTTTTGTTTTTAATTATAAGTACTATTTAAAAAATAATTTTGTCTTTAAATAGAAATTATTTTTAATTTTCTAGGTATATTTATTGTTATTATCTAAATATATCTCTTATTATTAATATTAAAATTCAAATTAATGTCAATATTGAAATTATTATTTTAACAATGAAAATCACCTAAATAATGTGTGAACCACAAAAGGAAAAATACTCTTAGATGTTGAAATTATAGTCAATACTCATATAGTCACCATTGTAAAATTAAGCTATGGACTTATTTTATCTTTGACCATTGTAAAATTTAGCTATGGACTTATTTTATCTTTGACCATTGTAAAATAATAGTCAGTACTCAAAGGAGAAAAAAGGCAGTACCATTTTGGCTCCACGTTCACTCTCACCGTGAGCTCTCTTCTTCTCCTTTCTCTTCCTCATTTCATCCCAAATACCCACCACCAAGGCCTCCACCGCTCTCCTCCGTAAGCTTGCTTCTTGAGGCAATTTTGCTTAAAGCCAAATCCTTAGAGGAACTCGAGCGATACGCAGGTATTACCGCCTACAGTTAACAATCATCAACTCAACAAGGTATGGTATCGCAAAATTACATTGTTTTAGGGTTTAGTGATTTGGTTGATTCATTATTCGATTGAGATTATCAGTAATATATTTGTGTTCTGAATTGGGGATTATTATTCGATTGATTTATATGTTCAAAATTAGGGATTTTATGTTATTCTTCAAAATTGTGGATTGGCTTATCATATTTTCATTTTCTCTCCCACAGATTCTTCACTCTTGCTTCTCATTTACATTGATTTGTGCTTCTCATTCCTCAAATCTTTCTCAGCTTTTTAAGCCTATTTCAGTTTCAATTTATAGAGGTATTTTATTTTATCACTAATGTTACTTTCTCATTAGTTTGTGACATTAATCGTGGTACATTTCAATTTGTTTTTCTGGTTCATTTAATTTTGTGTTTGTTTAGAGTCAGAGATTTGGGTTGAAGCTAATTTTAACTTCGCTTAGGGTTTTGAGTGTCCAATTTGTTATTGTGTATGTTTTAGAAATGATGTTTCTAACTTGATCTCACATACTACATTTGATACTGCTGGTCATAGTCACCAACTTAAAGGTTGTTAGTCTTGGTAGTTAGTTTTTGTTGTAGGTGTATTTGGATTTCTCTCTATTATTCAAAACTTAATTAGATATCATTTTAAAATTTATTTGAAGTTTTATTGATTGAAATTCATGTCTTTCTTTCTTCTATTTTCATTTTCAAATCTAGAAACTATAGTATAAAAGCAAAAAACAGAATGAAAATGAGTTCATATTGTTATAAAATGAGTTCATATTGTTACAAACTTGTTATAAGACTAAGATTTTTTTGACGTCTATCTGTTGCAGGTATAGATAAAAGCCTATGTTTGTGCAATTGCTTTATAGGCTGCTGTGAGATGTGAGATTGTTTGGGATTATTTACGAGGAAAAATGAGAGATCATTCATAATGTCTAAAGGATGAATGATGTTTATTGGATTGGAGAATATCAGATGTGTCGTAATTTTTTTTGATTGATTTGTTACTTGCTATTCTAGATTAAAGCAAGCTGCTAATAAAATTACTGGGGCGATTGATTTCTTGTATATGGTGTAAAGTCTTCAATGTTGCAGATTTGAGGAGCTATAATTTTGTTAAGTGTCACGTGAATGTTTTTCTCTAATAAAAATTTAGAATTCTATTGACGTATATAGGTTAAGAGATGATTAAAATATGTTCTTTGCAACATCTTGTTCTTTAGAGTTGTTTTGTCTTCTGCAGTGATACTTGAAAGGTGATTAAGGAAATATGTAAAATAATATCTTTTTCTTTCTGGTTGGTACATTGTAGTAGTTGTTTTTATTGGGTTCATGTGTATAGTAGAAGTTCATGAGTTTAAAAAAACTGCAAGTTTGAAAAAAAATGTTTTCTTGCCAAAAAAAGTGTTTCGTTTTCTGTTGAGTTAGGTTTTGAGATTTACCAATGTTAGGGTAGGTCTTGAGATGCATATACTGCTTAAGGATGTATTTGGTTTCAGATTTTTTTTTTTTGCTAAGGTTGGCCCAATAAAAGTTAAAAAGCAATGTGATTGATTCCATGGTGCACCTTTTATATACAATGTGATTTACCAATGTCACATACAGAATCATTCTCTATGAATTGCAGTGTGAGTGGTGTTAGTGGATTAGATAATTTTGATGCGAAGAAGTTTGGAACATTTTCTACAGATCAACAAACAAGAGAATTCATGATGAATCGGTTTTTGCCGGCTGCAAAGGCTATGACAATACAACCTTCTCAATATTCTTCAAAAAAGCAATCTATAGTGAAGAATTGGTTCAGAATGCAAAGAAGCCCCTGGTTAATAAACACACCACTGATATTATACCATATACTGGTCAAGTTCAAGACAATGAAAGTGAAGATGAAGGTGATGTTTATGACAATGACAATTCTGCGAGTATGTTGAGTAAAGGATGTGGTTTGTTACCTAATTTACATATTAGGAACTCATTGTCCTTGTTAAATCATGTGGCTGAGGTTGGAAAAACTAACAAAAGCTCTCATATTAGATTTTTTAGTCCAGTTCCAGCAGTAAAGAAGGTAAAAACAATGCACCATTCAATCTTTTTTTTGTTAATAAGCATCTTTATCAATGAACATGTTATTACTGGTATGACAGTTATGAATTATTCTGAATAACCTCAGTGATTTCATTGATCAAATGATAGGAATATTAAAAAGGAATGATGATGATACATTAGTATTTATAGGATAATTGTGAACTAGCGAATAAAGAAAATAACAAACTAACTAGAGGATCTATTAGATGTAAAAAGTTAGTTATACTAGCTAGTTAGATCATGTACTAGTTAGTGAACTATCATCAGTTATTATCTAATACATGTTTTCAGCATATTTACTCACAGCCATATAAATCTTTGATGCAGGCTTGGGAAGCAATTCACAAGAACAAGTCAAGCAATGTAGTTGCACCACCTGAGATGCAAGAAGGAAAGAAGAAATGGAGCATTGAATCAAACAGGTTTGGTTTTTCGGGCGAGTTGCTTCCAGGTAGACTCTCTCCCTTCCGGCGTTCACGAGCTGCTGCTGCAGGCATATCTCCCTGCAGAAGTAAACCACAATCTCCATTTCAGGGCGTGAAGTTGCTCGGTGATGCTAAAGAAACTGAAATCAATACATCAGGCAATTTGAAATTCTACAGCACTGGACTTGGTAAAGTACAAGGGGTTCCAAACCAATGAGCCAAAAGAAGTTCATATTCAGGAAGTTTGGCAATTGAAAAGACATTGTATATAGACATTATATCATGTTTGATTTGTAAACATGATATAAATTTTGTTTTGGATTATTGCAATAGTATTTCAATTGAAGATTAATATTAAATATTTTAAAAATGTATTTATAATAATATTTTCATATATTTTTAGTTAAATTTTTTATATAAATAAAAAATCAGACAAGTTCATTTAATATGGAAATTTAAGCATGCAGATTCTTTTTTGAAAATTATTTTTATACGAAATTACCTGCGGATTTTAATGTGAAACATATTGTTGGTGCAAAATTTCGTATGGATATACCTGCATATTTTCATACGAAATATATTTGTAGGAACTGTGCTGCAAATATTTCTGCATGAAAAGTCGTAAGAAAATGTCTAAAGTTTTCTTAAACGTTGTTGTGGATTTTATTTAATTTTCCTGCAGATACTAAAATCCTCAGGTAACAATTATCCACGAAGCTTTTACGTGGGGATAACGTTCCGCCAGAAAATCCGCAGGTAACATGCTTTCTTGCGGAATATTTGCTTAAATCCGCAGGAAAAACGCAGATTTCTAGTAGTGTCAAGTAAGCACTTCAACAATGGTACAAGAAATTTGATTCTTTCATGGAGAAACATGAGTATAGTAAAACTACTTCTGACCATTGTGTGTTTGTCAAGAAATACTCTAATGGTGATTATATTATTCTCTTGTTATATGTGGATGACATGTTGATTGTTAGTCATGACGCTAAGAAGATCCAATCTCTAAAGTAAGATTTGAACAAGTCTTTTGCAGTGAAATACTTGGGTCCTACAAAGAAAATTATGGTTGTCTCAACACAATTACATGGAGAAACTGTTAGATATGTTCACCATGTATGTTATGGTATGCACAAGGCCAGATATTGCTCATGCAATTGGAGTTGTTAGCCATTTTCTCTCTAATCCTGGTAAAGATCATTGACAAACAGTGATGTAGATTCTCAGATATCTTAGAGGCACTTCCAAAGTGTGTTTATGTTATGGAAGTGGTTAACCTAATGTTGGATGGCTACATAGATGCAGATATGGCAGGTAATCTTGATTCTAGAAAATCTACTTATGATTATATGACGACGTTAGTAGAGGGAGTTATGTCTTGGCAATCAAGACTACAAAAGTGTGTTGCTTTATCCACTGAGTACATTGCAGTAACTGAAGCTTCCAAAGAACTCTTGTGGATGAAGAAATTCTTACATGAGCTAGACTTTAAGCAAGACAAGTTTGTGTTATTCTATGACAACCAGAGTGCAATTCTTCTCAATAAGAATCTAACTTTTCATGCAAAGTCGAAGCATATTGAAATGTGGTATCATTGGATACGAGATGCACTAAAAATGAAGTCAATTTTAATTGAGAAGATCCATATGATGAGAATGATTCAGATATGATGACGAAGGTCTTGCCTGTGTCAAAGATAGATGAGTAGAGAGAAGGCCGACATAGATGAGTAGTACCTTCCCACTTGAGTCGTGAGAGATATATTTGTTGGGTGGGCTCACTCCCCAAGTGGAACCCATCAATTTTATTAGTATTATAACTATTATTGTTAGTATTGTTATTATTATTATTATTGAAAAAAAAGAGAAAAAAAAGAAACATTTATTAGGCTTGACCCATGTAAAGAAACAATAAAAGGGATGTAGAAATTCCTAAGAATAAAAACCAAACAATACCGCAAAATGAAAAAAAAGGCAGGCGACGAGAGCTAGAGAAAAGAAAAAGGATTGGTTCCGGTGGTGGTAATAGGTGTGTAGCAAACTTGCTTTGTTTGATCTAAAATTTTTATAGGTTATTTCTACCACTGAGTTTGTTATTTTAATATATAATTTGAGTATTTTTATCTTCTCTAAGAGATACTTTGGAATACCCATTTTAGTGGGAGGTTGTTAGGTTGTTGTTATTGTTGATTAATGTTTCTTGTTCTTATTAGAAAGACTCTGATGTACTCATTAATTATTATAGTGAAAGTTTTTACTGGACTAGATCCCATGATTTTTATTCTCTCAATTTAAAGAAAGTTTTCCATATTAAAAATTGTGTTCGTATCATATTTAATTTTCTGTCAATTATTTTCGTTTTATGGAATTATATTTTTTTATTTGACCATTTATTTGTATAGATTGGGGAAAAATATTTCACTTGAGATAACTACCTCTGGTTTTTTTTCTCCAACATTTATTAGAATAAAGGTTATAATTTATCACTAATTTTATAACTCATATATTTCCAATTTATCCCATAAATATCTTATTATCAATTCTCTATCACTTAAATATATAATTAATATTTTAAAATGCACTTTAAATCTATGATACAAAGATAAAGTAAGATAGAAAAATAATTTTTTTGATTCTACATAGTTCGTTCTAGGATAATGCAACTATTGCGCCTATTGTGTTGCGATGTAATTTGTCTCTCCACAATAAGGAACGATTCAAAATATTTAGAGGCCTAAAACAAATTTTAACGAGGTATAAAATATATTTTTTAAATTTTAACATGACATCACTAAATTAATATAATTGATGTCATATAATATTTCTTTTTTAATTGATTTGATTTTGTTGAGATAATATTAAATTTTAAAAAGATTTATATATTTTAATTTTAAAAATATTAAATCTTAGACATTTTTATTTAGTAATTTTTTTGGAGACCTTTTGATAAAATAAAAATTTATTTTTCATGGAGGGCTAAAACGGTTGTTTGAGTGACCTTACCTTCGGGTCAATCTTGTCCATACTTGATGCATTTGTGGTCTCTGCCACAACCCATAGACGACAAAAGGGCGTAGTAAGTAACAAAATGCTATAGAGAGTTAAAAATAAGCATAGATCTGAGGATTACCTAATAGATCAACCTTTCAATTACAATATTGCAGCCGGATCACGTGATGGTCCGCAATTTGAATCTCTTCTTTAATCTTAAAAATAAACTTGTTTATATTTTATGTCTTATAGTTGTTATCACTTACTTATAAGAGAAAATAAGATATACATAATCTAATGTAATTTATTTATATTTACGTTTAATCAGAGTATAGTATTGTATAGTTATTTGTATAGTTATTTTTAAGTTGCAGTTATAAAATGAATTTATGGAACCTTTACATTGGATAACGTTGTAGAAGTATTTATGAACATTAACCTTTAATTTTAACACCCAAAAAATATTGTGAATTATCTCCTAATATTTTCTTACGAGTATTATGTTATGCAATGGATCCTTTGGTTTTTTACAATGCCTTGTAAAATAAGAAAAGAAACGAACGTTTGTCAATCGAGAAAAAAGTTACACTACAAAGTGCAAGAGAAAACAATCGTGCCACTTTTTAACTTCTATGAAGAAACACTTTACGGTGTAGGGGAAGATAAAAAGTTGAGTGTATTAAATTTTTTATTAAGTCTCTTTTAAATCGGTTATTAATATAACTTCAACTTTTAAATATTTATAAAATTATTACTGTTTTATTATATTAAATGATTTACCAAATAATCAACTTAAACATATAGAAAGATGTTTTTATTTTTATTTTTACTGTCTTTGTTAATCAATTTTCTACTAGTGTGTTGTTTTGGAAAGAAAATTTTACTTTAATGCTATTAATGAAAACTTGCAGTTTTACTTATGTTTTCAGTTTCAAAATTTTTTAATAGAAAAAGCAAAACTGAAATGCAAAACATGGTTCAACAATTTTGATTTGTTGCTTTTAAAAACAACAAAATTGAAAACAGTTTAAAAAAATAATATTGCATAACATTATAATCAAACAAGCTTTCAGGTTTTATAATTTTTAAATAGAGAAAACTGTTTTTTAAAACTAAATCAAACTTGCCCAAAGTTTTCACGGATCATTTATTTTTACCAATGTCTATTAATTACTTCATACTTTATTTGATTGTAGTATAGAGTTTACGACAATTTTTCATCAGTTGTATGTACGAATTGTGCATGTATCGTAATTCTAATTTCCTAAACTACATAGATTTTAGTTATTGTACAAATAATCATAATAAGTATTGTCGGAAAACAACTAATTGGCACATACACGGGTCCACCAATTAAGTCGTGCAACCAAAATATTAATACATGACTTTCAATTAAAGAGAGTTTTAATTTTTTTTTAATAATATATTTTAACATTTACATTGATATTCTTTTATACATCTTTTCACGAGCTACAGTCTATCACAGGTCATCATTTATCATCAAATGTTAGAATTTTGAAAATTTTGATGTTATGGCCGACTATATTAATGTTCTATACACCCTTTATTTAATCATTGTGTTGGAATGGACGACTATATTGATGTTTTATGCACCTTTTATTTAACTAAAAAAAGTGATCACTCTATTCTTTATTAGATTTTTCCATCTAATATAATGTCCCTTTCTCCATCTTTATTTTTTTTTTATAAACAGAGAAATATTATTGAAGGAAAAACAAGAGATATTTCAATCCATTACACATTAAATGATTTTAATGTTGCAAATGTAATCCATAGAATTATTACACCAATCAGCCAATTGTAACAAATCTGCAAAATGATGATAATTTGCCAAGGCATTATGCTAAAATCTAAGAGCATCTCCAACGGTAGTCAAATGAGTTTGTCCGCAAGTATATAATTACGTAACTTTCAGTTTTTGATGAATTCACGATTGGAGTTGTGACACGTTGTCATCACGGTACTCTCATAAAGGAACGATGCTTTCACAACTTAATAATAATAATAATAAAATTATAACAGTTACATTTTTTTATTAATTTATTAATAATAATAAATTTATACTAGATAATGAGTCATATTTAATGAATCCACGTTGTTCATCATTTGAGTAAAAAGGGATGAGTTGCTCCAAGATGATGTGGCACAGTGGATCCCATCTAATGAATCCTATGTTGAGTTCACCATTGGAAATGCTCTAATTCCAATCCAAAATGGTTACGGGGCATTCAAAAAAATCAATGTGAAACACCTTCCTCTTTTCCACATCTAGTAGAAACGTAATAATTGAGATTCATTTAAGACACCTCTTTTGACTAGATTCTTTTATTGGAAGATATCTTATATGGTACTATAAATAAATAAAAAGATAAATGTATATTGGTATTATTAAAATTTTAATCAATAATTGAATTAATTTATTACTAAGTTATCCATATTAGTATTCAACAATAATATGTTAAAGATCGACTAAATCAATAATACGAGTTGTAAAAATTATATCATTCAATTATTAATTAATTAATTTTGATATTATCAAAAGATCGAAGAAGTCCCTTTCTCTATAATTTCTTCCTTAAGCACACAAGACCAAATAATAAAGATCATACAACGAACATTCAAATAATGTCTTAAGTATAGGGGAAGGAGCCAGGGGAGCAACCTTAACTAAGAACAATTACTTTGAAAGCCCATAACATTATTTAATAGTCTCTTGTCTAAGTATAGTGGTCTGTCTGTTCATTATTTATTCTTGCACTTCTCTATCCGTGTGAACCACAAGCACACATTTATAATTTGAAAACTTAAGACTAACACGTGAATAATTTGAAAAGGTGTATAAGTAATATATTAAATGTAGTCATCAATATTCATATTTTTGTTTTTTTTAAAGAGATAGTAAATTATTTATAATTAAATATATTTAAACATATTTTTAACGTAAAATAAAATTGTTTATATATATATATGACGTACTATACAGTGTATGTAACAATACATTTTTGGACCAATTCCATATAAGTGTCAATCTGTTAATAAGCAAAAGTAAGATTTATAGGGTTTTTGTTATAAATTAAAGAAAGTTAATTTTATATTTCACAATTTAGAAATTATATTTTAGAGATTTATAAAAATAAAAGAGAAATTGTTTTGTGTTTGTCTATTGTAATAAAAATTATTACTTTTAAAAAAAATTATTAAAAATATTTTTAAGAAGCTACAAAAAATAATTTTTAGTATATTTCATATTTTTCAATTTTTTTTAAAAATTGTAACAAACAGATAAAAAAGTTTAAAATATAATTATTTTTTTAATAATTATTTTATTTGAAGACAGTAAGAAATACTCCATATTCATTTCCAACTTCACAAATGAGGAAGGTGATTCATATAATTATAAAGTATATAGTTTTATTTCTTGTTTATGGGATAGTTTGGTATTTAAGATTTAACTTTAGAGTTTTCCCTCCGTCTCTCTCATCTTTCAGTTTCTCTCTCATTTTCCCCTTCACTGCACCCTATCCTTTAAGCCTACTAAAGTTGCCTAAAGATAAGGGATCCAAAGTAATAGATCCGTTTCAAGAAAAGAGACATATTTGGTGTCAAAGCATTTTCCTATCGATATAACAAGAAAAATGTTATTTTAACATAAATTGAGAATATATATTTGACAAGTATATATTGTTTACTGTATTTATATTATAATTAATTATTTTTCAAACTTTTAAATGAATAAAAAATCAAAGTTTCTCTTTTAATTTATAAATTTATTATTGATATATTTTTTTTTGTGATACATATATAAGTTTATATTATTAATTAATTTAAATATTTTATTAACCACTAAAATATAAATTAATAATCACTTATTTAATCTATATCTCATTAACTACTAAAATACAAAATATTAATCATTTAGAGTATTGTAATTTAGTGATTAAAAAGTATATTAATCACTTAGAGTATTGTAATTCATAATAAATAACCTCTGTCCCGATCACATCTCAAATTAGTTACAATATTTGTTTCATGAAAGAATAGATTCTGAAATTCAGTTTTATGGTTGATGTGTTTCATAAACAAAATAAGGAGCTAGAGTAGTTTACTTTTTTTTAACAATAAACAATTAAACTATTTCATTACTAATTAATTAATGGGCCAATAGAAGGAGGTAAATGTTGTTTTTTAGTTTAAAAAAACGGTTTAAAAATTATAATTTATGTAACTGAAGATATTATAAATTTGAGTCGTGGACTATGTCGCTCTCTTTAAGACGTTTTACGATACTACCTAAATTGTGCAAGACAGATTATCAACTACAAAATCCTCAAGATAAAACAATTCAGATTCACTGTATTAGAATTCTATTGCACCGAAGAAATCTGTTCTAGAATTACACCATCAATATGGTGGTTAAAATCACTCTCAATATGACGATTAAAGTCACTCGCAATATGGTACTATGACCGCTCATAAATCAAAAGGACTACAACATAAAAAACTCATCATAATAGTATTATGACCACTAAAAAATCGAGACTACGACATAAAATCTGCTCTAAAAGGATATTGGTATTAGGACCGCTCAAAAAATCGACGGAACTACGGCACAACAACCGCTCTAGAAATCGATAGGACTACGGTACAAAACCGCTCTAAAAATCGAATGGATTATGACATAACAACCGCTCTAAAAAACGAAGGTACTATGGCATACAACCGCAAAAAATCAAAGGGACAACGGTACAAAACCACTCATCAATATCGAAGGGACAAAAAGAAAAGGGAGAAGTGGCTCGGAAGTCAGTCGAGCAAAATAGAAAAGAAAGAAAAGATAAAGTTGGGAAATGCATCCAAGTTTGATATACTTTTCACGAGAGTCTGAAACTCGTTATATAGTGATGCATCCAAGTTGGGAAGTAAACTCCTATATGTTTTCTATCCAATTCAGACTTTAGTATTTATAGAGTTGAAAACTACTCAATAAATGAAAAAAATTTCAATATGAGACTTCAACAAATTTTTAAATTCACACAATAACATATTCTTTGTTCCAACAATCCCCCACTTGAATTTTAAAAAAATGTTTCTGAAATAGCGTCAAACGCTTCTATAAGAATGTGCATAAACAAAGGTGTCTCTTGGCTTGAACTTTTGCATAGTAAGTAAGATTCAGATTCAACAAGAGTGACTCATAGTCTTGAACTCTATCTCTGACATCAAACCCACACACAATCTTTTCATTAAGTGTATTCTCAATAGTCCGTGCATTATTGGCCCTGTACGTGTATCCTAGTATAGTGAATGTTCTAGGAATTCTGCCTCAAAATTCCATAAGAAGCAACCCCACTTCCACATTCACATAGCTGAGTCTATCAAGAGTACTCCTGTAGCTAGGTATTTCCTCCATATAGAGTATAGATCTCATTAAGAGTTTCTGTTATCTCATTCTTTCATCACTTCAGGAATCATGCTTTTCTAACTTATAATAGCATGTTCATCTCATATCACTATGATTTGTTATTACCAATTGAACATAATTCTTGAGATCTCCAGTCTTTTAGATCGAGTTACCATCATAAGTGACTCATTGATCTATAGACAATAGTCTCATTCTTTTGGATGTATTTAATACTATTTCTTTAGCTTATCATTTCGTCAAATGATATGCTAAATTTGCATTAGTGTGTACATGATCCACTAAAATCTAACAACGTTATGCTTACGACGACTTTGTCGTCTTTTACCGTTGTAATAATGATTCTCAATATTCGTAATAGTTGCGGTACTATCGCAGTGGATCAACACATTTGTCATAAGTTTTACCCATAAAGGGATCTCAACTAGCAAACATCTCAACCAACTCATTTCTTCACTTGTAGTAGCTAGTGCTATCATTTCAGACTTCATAGTGGACTGAGCCAATATCGTCTGTTCTTCGATTTCCAAGGTACAACACCACTAGCTATACAAAAATATAGCCACCGGTTGCTTTGGAGTCATTTGATAAAATGTTCCAATCAACATCATTGTATTGTTTAAGGACGATAGAAAATCATTGATAATGTAATCATCGACTCATGGTCCTTTTTAGGTATCTCATAACTCTTTCATTAGCGTGTCAATGCTTTATACTAGATCTACTTGTAAACCTACACAACAATCCCATGACGTAGACAATGTCGGGTCTAGTACAATCAGTGATATACCTGAGGCTGCCAATGATGCTGACATATTCAGTTTGTTTAACACCTTCACCAATGTTCTTGAAAAGTTTCACAATTGGATCATATGGTGTGCAAGAAGGTTTACAATCAAAGTATTTATATTTGTTTATGATCTTTTCAACATAGAGATGATGATTTAAATAATTTTCATTTTCTGACCTAGTAATCTTGATTCCAAAGATTACACTCGCTTCTCCGAGGTCTTTCATATCAAAGTTGTTACACATGAATGATTTCACAATTTTTACAGCATGGATGTTTGAATCAAAATATGAGTAGGTCGTTTACATAGAGATATATGATAGTGCAAATATCATTCTCAGATTTGTAATAAATATATTAGTCACTTTCAATCACTTTAAACTCATTCAATATAATCAAGTTATCAAATTTTTCATGTCATTGCATATGAGCTTGTTTAAGACCATACATAGATTTATCTAACTTACAGACCTTTTCTTCTTGTCAATGAATTACAAAACCTTCAGGTTGTTCCATATAGATTTTTTCTTCCATGTCACCATTTAAAAAAACAATTTTGACATCCATTTGGTGTACCACCAAGTTATGAATAGCACCAAGTGAGATGAGTACCCTAATGAATGTAATTTAAGTGACCGGCGAAAAGATGTTGAAGAAATCTATATTTTCTCTTTGCCTAAAAGCTCTGGCTACAGGGCGAGCCTTAGATTTATCAATTATTCCATTGTGTTTTAGTTTCTTTTTCAATATTCATTTACAACTTGTTGATTTGACCCCATAAGGCAAGTCTACAAAATGTTAGGTCATTTTAGAGTCTAGAGAATCAATTTATCATTTATTGTTTCTTGCAATAAATCTGCATCCAAAGATGACAAAGCTTCTTAAAGATTTGCAGGATCCTCTTCTAAGGTATAAGACGTATAACGAGGTCCATAATCTTTAGCAACTCTGATTCTCTTACTTCTTCGAGTTTATGTTTTGCCTTGTTTGCTTCTTTCAATGTTTCTTGTCACAAGAATGTGACTTGGTTTACTGCCTCCACTATTTCTCAATTTGAAAGAGAATTTATTTTCATAGAAGTCCACAACATTTGACTATATGATCACTTTCACATTTAGGTCATAAAACCTATACGCTTTATTGATTGTTGCATACCCAATGAATATACATTCATAGGTTTACTAGAGAGTTTAATTCGCTTGGGATCAGGGATTCTAATATAAGCCAGAAAGCCCCAAGTTTGAAAATAAGACAAGCTCGATTGTCTTTTCTTCACTATCTCATAAGGAGATGTTTTGTTTTTAGATTTAAGAACTCTATTCAAAACATAGCAAAAAAGCAATATATTTTCCGCGCATCAGTGAAATGCATCACTAGAATTAAGCATACTAGCAACAACTAGTCCAATAAGAGGTTTATTCTTTTTTTTTTTCAACTTTACCATTCACTTCAACCAATTACGGTGCAGTTGTTCCATGTATAATTTCAAGCAATTTATAAAACTTATTAGACAAACTAGAATCATATGTGGAACCTCTTAATCTTTATACTAAATTGATTTTCAATTTCAGTTACAAAGATCTTTAACATGTCAAGTGTTCCACTTTTATTTTTTTATTTCTTGTTAGCATCCCATCAAGTTTACATATATCAAAGTGTAATAAATCTAAAGACTCAGATTCTATAACTACAAATTTATGTGAACTCTTGATTATTTTAGCTTAACTAAATAAATCACATTTTTCAAAATCATTTAAAGATAATTTTGGTATTAAACTTAAGTTACTTAAGTTTGAAATCAGATGTGTTAATATCACAAAGTCTAACATGTCAAAAATTAAAATCACACAACATGTAAGCAGAAAGAGATATTTTATTGATTTCAACATTCAAACAGAATGAAACATATTAAATTTCAATGTTTAATTTAAATATGTCATGAGTGACGTACCTTAATAGATATCTCATGAGTTATCTTTTGAATTTTACGGGAGTGAGCCTCCACGAATCTATCATCGGTCATATAATACTCTAGGTAGTAGCTCACAACATACTTATTCATAGCTTCCCAAACATCTCTAGCAGTATTGCTGGAACTGTAGTAGTTATACAGATGATCAGTAAGTCCATTAAGAATATAATTCTTATCATGATTCTCCTATAGGTTAATTCTCTAGCTTTCTTATCATTTTCTGTTTGCTTCAAACTGAAATAATTTATTGAAATAAGAGGCAACATAACCAAATTCAGCAATCTTTTTGGTTGGCATGGTAGACATAAACGTCTTAAAATTTTTGTTTTTGAGTTTCAGAAAACTGTTTAAAAATCCAAATTAATGTCACCGAATATATTACTAGGTTGAGTCGCAAACTACGTCGCTCTCTTTAAGACGTTTCGTGGCACTGCCCAAATTGTGATAGGCAGACTATCAATCACAAAGTCCCCATGATAAAATAGCTCAGATTCAATGTATCGGAATTTTATTGCACCGTAGAAATCCGTTCTAGAATAACACCCTCAATATGGCGGTTAAAGCCACTTTCAATATGACAATTAAAGTCATTCGCATTATGGTACTATGATTACCCATAAATCAAAAGAACTACGACACAAAAAACCTCTCATATTGGTATTATGATCACTAAAAAATCGACGAGGGTACGACATAAAAATTGCTCTAGAAACCGATAGGACTACGGTTCAAAACCGCTCTAAAAATCGAATGGTTTACGACATTACAACCGCTCTAAAATACGAAGGGACTACAACATAACAACCACTCAAAAAATTGAAAGGACAACGATACAAAACCGCTCATAAATATCGAAGTGACAAAATGAAAGGGAAGAAATGATTCAGAAATCAGTCAAGCGAAATAGAGAAAGGAGAAATTTGGAAAATGCATCCAACTTTTGTGTACTTTTCACAAGAGTTTGAAATTCATTATATAGTGATGGAAGCAAACTCACATATGTTTTCAATCAAATGTGAGATTTTAGTATTTATAGAGTTGAAAACTACTCAATAATGAGAATTTTTCAATGTGAAACTTCAACAAATTTTTAAATTCACACGATAACATACTATTTATTCCAATAGTGACAAATAAAACAATTATGGATTAATTGTGAATACATCTGCTCTCTCTTCACAATTAATAGGCAACTTAATTTATTTGTCTCTTAACAAACCTGATCAGCTCTAAAGATGAGAAGTTATAAGATAAACAACCCTCTTACAATCCATTTCAATAATAACTCCACCTATATATCATCTCATTGTTCATCGGAGACTATGACTTGTATTATGCTTAGAACCAATCTATAGTTATAAAACAACCAAGGTCTGTCTCTAAGAGTTCTTTCCACATTCACCTTGTGATAGAATTGAAAGAGAAAATTTGTAGGAAAATCAATAAGAGAAAATCTCCATACAAAGTAAAAAATAATTAAAGAAAAAGTAGAATCTCACGGCACAAATATTATTACTCAACTTGGATTTGTTGGATTTTGATCCTTTAATTCCTAATTTTGACATAATTAATAATTCAACAATGTTCTTACAATGCATGATAAATCTAATATTTGAATTGAGCAAGATTTCAGGAACCATAATCAAACCCTACACACTTGGATCAAATAGCTTGGAACACAAGAAATCAACAAAAGTTGAATTCTGAATATGTAAATCGATTGGGAAATCGATTTCATAACAAGGGTGTAAGGAAATCTTAAGTGTTTGTGAATGTGCAATCGATTAGGCAATCGATTAGATCAATTAAAAATGAAAAATGCACAAGTCAGTAGCCTCTGATTTGGAGAAAATCGATTGGCAAATCGATTGAACATTTCACAAATCAAACCTGATGGTAACACATCGATTGGTAAATCGATTGAATGAGTCACAGTGGCACTCCAGTGCTGAGGAAATCGATTGGCAAATCGATTGATAAAATATCATTTGAAAAATGACCTCACCTGTGACAAATACAATCGATTGGACAATCAATTGTTAACACTTTCAATTTTGATAAAGTTTGGTTGCAATCGATTGGCAAATCGATTGAATTAAACACCAGGTAAAAACTTTTCAGGAACATGACACCACATCGATTGACAAGTCGATTGATATCAAATAGCTGAGCCACTGTTTTGAAAACAATCGATTGGCAAATCGATTGATATTAAAACTGGATCACTATTTTGAATCACATCGATTGACAAGTCGATTGATAACAAATAGCTGAGCCACTGTTTTGAAAACAATCGATTGGCAAATCGATTGAAATAAACTTGTTGAAAACACAGTGAACTCTGAAGTTTGGCAAATCGATTGAGTAATCGATTGAAAATAGTTTTATTAAAACAGTTTCCCAGAAATCGATTAGGCAATCGATTTATACAGGTCTGGACATGTTCTGCTGAAAAGTGTTGTTTTAAAGAATCGATTGGTAAATCGATTAGCTTGTATAGTTTCAAGATTAAAGAAAACCAAGATCGCGATAATCGATTGGCAAATCGATTTAGCTCATTTTATAACTTTACAAAATCGATTGGGAAATCGATTTCGTAGTTGGTTTTTCAGAAACTATATAAGATGTCTTTCAATCTTTATTCTAATAACTTCTGAGAACTTTTACATAACATTTCATAACTTTCATAAATTTCTCACAACGCTCTTAGCTGTTCATAACAACAAACTGACAACTTCATAATTGTGATTACAGATCTCAATACAGTTTGTTGACAATCTAAGAGAAATGATAATGTGCTCAAGAACAATCCATGAATATCCAGATTTGTGAAGAGCAACATTCATAAAGATTGAAGACCCTTTTGTTTTACAATCTTTATTCTTTCTGTAATAAAACTTTGAACGAAATAGAACGCAAGAAAAGCCAGCTCGAAACTGGTGGCTACTTTCTTGGTTGAGAGGACTCAACAAGAAAGAGTCGCACTTTGATTCTGTGATAGGCTGCTGAGTGTCTTCAAGGATCAGAGGGTATTCAATAGGAAAGATATAATTAGAGATTGATAGGTTTCAGGGAGGAAACTGGAAAATCTTTGTAATTGATTCTTTCTATTGAAGGAGAAGAAAATCTGAAATCCGATTGGATTTTCAGGACTGGACGTAGGTTGTTGTGGAACAACCGAACCAGGATAAATCTCTGTGTCTTCTTCTCTAACTCTCTCTCTTTAATTTTCTATTGCTAACTTTGCATGCCTCAAAATTTAATTTCCGCTGTGCGCTTGATACAGATTAATTTGGTAACGAAAACTGATATATTTTCTTTATTGCGAGGTCACTGATACCAACAGGATTTTTTACAAAAAGAAAGTTATAAGTTATTTCACACAATTTTTGTATAAAAAAACTGCAAACTCTTTAGACTACAATTTTCGCACGATAAAATTATAAACTCTCGTCACACACAACTAATTGTTGTGGTAATATAAACTTAAGTTAATTTATAATAATTCAGTACTTCTTTTTTATTCACGCTAATTGATGTAGAATTTAGATGAGTATTCAAAAGTTTATATTTCTTCGTATAGTAGAACTTAGATGAGTATCTAAAAATTTTACATTTCTTCATATAATAATTTTGATTTGGTGTGAAATTTAAATGAATATCCACTTTAAAACAGCGTGACCAAACAAAAACAAATTAAAGCTAGATTCTAACCAGAAAACTACAAAAAAATTATTATTAAAATAACATTAAAGTTATATAAATATTTACTTTAAATAGAATAAAATAAATAATTTTGTTTTGAATTTAATAGTTATATGTTGTCAATATAAAATGACTGCACACTAAAATTCAATAGAAGACTGTATTTTTTTATGTTAGACTGTTGTTTTCAAATCAGTGTTATATAATAAGGTAGACCTTTGTAGTATAAATCACAAATATGAAAACATTATATTAAAAAACTAACCGTACATTAAAATAATTAAAATAATAGGTTGAAATAGTCGAAACAAAATAATATATATATATATATATATATATATCTTATATTCTTTTATTTTTTATTTTTTATTATAACAATAAATATTTTATTTTTTTAAAATAATTACATAAAAGTGGAATAGTAGTGTGGTGGCAAAGTATTAAATTCTCATTAGATGTGAGAGGAAAATCGTTTTAGGTCGACAATGTATAGAAGTAATTTATAACAAAAATGATGATAATACAGTTTTGTAGACATGACCGTTAGATGTAACTAACTAATGCTTCGGGCAGACAATTATACATTATTTCCTTCAATTAAACGCCAAACAACTCCACATGACACCTCGCAAATATCGAAAGGCATTGAATTGACCGAACAACCTTATCCTAACGAACAAGCACAATTATTTGGCTGTCCAAAAAAGTAAGATAAATAATAGTTATGATGTCGTGATTTTATTGGCTCATATGAAAGGTGTCCATACGCTCAATGTTAAACAAAAAGTTATTTTCTCATTTGAAGTTTGAAGAAAGCTACTTGCACTACAATAATGGTGTATAAGAAACAATGTATAAGACTGATTATGACATTACCGAATCTTTGGAAAAATAATAATGGTAGAGAATAAATAGAGAAAATAGTGGAAGGAAACTGGGAATAATTGTTTTAAGATTGTTTGATCCAAAAAAAGACTATGTATCTTTGGAAAAATTATTATTATTTTTCATAGGAAAAAAAGACTATATATTAAAATAATTTTAAGGAAAGTGAATCGAAAAAGAGTAATTATTTTAGGATTGTTTGATAAAAAGGAAATTATATATCTTTGAAAAGCGAATAATTATGTTTAATGAAAAAAAAGATTATATATCTTAAGTGTAAAATAATTTTACACCTATAATTAACAAAAATTATTATTTTATTGTCTCTATCTTATAATATAATTGTAATCATCGTCATAAAATAATTACTTATATTAATTGTTAATATAAAATTATTTATATTAATGATATTTCATTAAATACTAGTGGTTTTGGAAGGGAGAAGAGAAAAAGAGTATAACTTTGGCACCCAAGGTTTTCGGGAAGAATTATTCGAAATATGTACATAAATTTATTTATTCAAAGAATTAACCTCCTTTTTGGCATTTTACTTTTCATATACACTAAAATCAGATGAAACCTCTCAAAATATACTATAAAAATTTACCATCTTTTCATTTTTTTTGTACTCCCTCTTTCTCTAATTTTTAGTTCTCGGCTTGTTTGATTGAATTTTGATTTTTAGTTTTTAAAAAATATTATAAAACAAATTTTAAAAATTGTATTTAAAAAAATGTGTTTGGTAATACTATTTTTAAAATTGTTTTAAAGATATGAAAATAGAAAACTTGTATGATAAATTTATTTTTAAAATATGTTTTGAAAACAAAAAATTAAAGAATTTGTTTGATACATATATTTTTTTTCTCAACTATTCCTTTTGAATATCTTTCATTCAATATAAATATGATTATAAATATTTTTAGTATAATATTTATTATAATAAATTTTTTAAATGTAACATGTCTCATAAATACAATTCAAATGATAAAAAAATCATATGCATATTTTATATGTTACGTGCGAGTTTGAACCTACAATACTTTCTTTCACCATATTTAATGTGTATTAGTTTAGCGTTAAGTTCTTTAGAGTTAAAAATTAAATTTTTACAGTTAGTAATTTTTAGTCAAGTAATTTCCTCCTCAATTTATTAAAAAAATATTAATTTATTGTTGGTTTTATTTTTTAATAATATTTATTGGTTTGGTTCAGTCTTTTTTTATTTTATTAATATTTCGTATGTCTTAATCATAATTTATCATTTTTGTACTCAATGATAGATCATTGTTATTCCTTAATTTTAACTTGCAGCATATTATATGTTATATATTACATTTAATTACCTATTAAGTTATCGTGACTTTCTAATATTAATATTAGTGAAAATATTAAGTATCATCACATAAAAATTAAATTCACTTATAAAAATAAAAAATTAAATTCTATATAATTATTTTATTTTAGATATTATTTATATGGTTTTTTGGTAAAAGAATTGATATAAAATTTTAAAGTATATGTGCCAATACTATAATGTTTCCATAAAAAATTAAGAATCTAAAGGACAGCAGAAATTTACTTATAGTATTCAATCATTAAATTCAAAAATGAAAATATAGTAATAGTTTAGTTAAAAGAATGCGTAATTGAGTTAGAGATGTACGCAGACATGACCAAATCAGATAAAAAAAAAAAAGGCATTAGTGATATAATGGTTAGTAACAATGGATAAACAATATGGAAATGCCTTCTATTTTTTAAACAAAAGTATATTTTTCGAATTTGCAAAGAATTAGATCAATGCCATTAATGAAAATTCACAGTTCTCCATGTGTTTTATTTTTTTTTTTCTACTTTCAAAACTAAAATATAAAATTGAGAAGAAAAACAACTCTTAGGTGTTTTGCTTTTTTACTTTCCAAAACTAAAAAGTGAACACAAATTTTCAAAACTACACTTACAAAAGTTATTTATCAACCAAGTTTTTAAATTTTTAAATTTTGAAAAAACTGAAAAATAGTTTTATAAAAGGGAATCAAACATTAGTATTTGTTATCTCATAATTTTGAATTTTTTTAAATTAGTCAAGATACAATTAATGACTTTTTTTATTTTTAACAATTTAAAAACATACATTAAATAAATTTTATTTTTACTTAATAAATGAAAGATAAAAAAAACTAAACTAACTTAAAATTATTATTTCTTAATATATGTATTCAAAGTTAAAAGAATTAAAGTCAAAAAATGTATAAATATTTAATATTAAAGAATTTGGTTTTCGTAATTAACGTCTTATTCATCACAATAATTATAGTTCTTTTGAGTACTTGTGTGTCGTTAAAAGAATTAAAATTTATTTTAAAAAAAAAATTGTACAGTAGTATACAAATACAAAATGTCAAATAGTTCAATTGTGATATTAATAATATAATTATGTTAATAATATAAAAGAAAATTATATCTTTAATAAATTATAATTATGATAAATATTTTTTTTATTTGTGATATTCTTCTAAAATCTACTAAATCATCATGTCGAGACTACATCAATTTAATAGATTTCAATTAAAATTCAATCGATAACAATGATAGAGGAAATATCATAATCCATATCGTGTCTAAAGTTAGCAAAAAAGTTGGGGGCTATGGTAGGTGTAATGAGAGACTATAATGAGAGAGATAGAATTCCTGGATTAAATTTGGCGTGGATAAACTATGATAAGATTTAGTAGGATGATCTAATCTAAGGTGGAAAAATATAGTCCATCATGAGTTGTTAAATTATAACGACACTTGTGTTCATCCAGAAACAAATAATAATAAAAACTAACCTAATAGGTCCATTGATGATATGAGAGATGCCTTAATAAAACAAACCAGAAAGATCAGTTCAAAATCTATAAACTAGCCTAACTCACTTACTTTCCAACATCTATCTATAAAAAATTATCATCAAAATAAAAATACAGAAAATAGTATCTTACTAAATTCAATGTTTAGCTGGCTATGTCCATAAAGAAAATAATTTTCTCACATTCATTTATTTTGAAGTATTTACAGTTATCACTCAATCATTAAATTCCATAGCCTTTGATTTCGATAATAGATTAGATATTTTAAACTCGCAAATTTAATTTATTGATGAAATATATCTCTTTTGTAATTTTACATTATTAGTAGATATTTAAAATTTAGTTACTGTATTTAATTTAAAATTTTGTTATAAATTTAATTGTTTTATGTATTTTATTGTATTTATAGACGTTTTTAAGAATTAAATAATATGTCATGATGAAATTTTATAAATATAAATGTTTAAATATTAAAATTTAAATTCATTATTTACATTAAGAATTTTTTATATAAATATGTGAATCTAACGTTACAGATTTAATTTTATTCAAATTTCATGTAAGCCATTACACTGAAAATTCAATTCAACACAAATAAAATTAATTAATTTAAGTGTCAAGTTTGGTAAAATTGATCTAAATAAGTGTACACCTTAAATATTTCTCTAATTAAAAGTATCATGAAATAGACAAACAGAAAAGAAATTAAATGGAAGAACATCAACAATTTGTGAATAAAAACACAAATAGTTAATTGTTTTGTTATTTCTTCCTCAAAATTAACTTTATTATTATACAATCGAGGGCTTCTAGGGTGGAGTATGTACAGTCTCACCAAAATCCTAACTATCTGCATAACATTCAAGCCACTAGTAAATGCACAAAAAGTGAAAAAAGAGAAGGAAAAGTTAGTTAGAACTTATTCAACTAGAAGCACCCAACTCTAAGCATATATTAAAATTATATACACAAATTTCAGAGAAATCATAAAATACTAATATTATCACCCAAAATTAAGAGAATCTTAATTAGCCATGTTACCGGTACACGTGGCATCATTCCCCCTGCCATGACCAAACAATGTCTTTGAGAGCAGGCCTAACATCATCTTCAAAAAACTTGACATATTCAAAGGTATCACCGGAACATTTAGAAAATTCAACCACCGCAAGCTCCGGCGCCACCTCATATATCTCCGCCGTCACAGCCAACTTCCCTTTTCTCCCTTCCATCATCCCTTGCAACTTCAATTTAAATTCCTTAACCTTCCCAACCTTAAACCTTAAACTTTTCGCAGCACTTTCAATCTTAGACACAATCTCCGAAACAGAACACTTGGAAGTAAAAACAGAACCTCTCTTTTTCTTTTCCTCGAATAAACCCGATAGATCAAACCCCGAAGACATCGAAGAAATAAATTCAAACGCATTGAAGAATTTAGGCGAAGAATTAATCATTACCATCTCTGATTCCAAATCATCATTTGAATTAATAGTTGATAAACCTTTTTTGAACCATGTATCATTTATAATTGAAGAAATAGTGATTCTTCTTTCAGGATCCGCAACTAGAATCTTCGAGATTAATCTCTTTGATTCAGGCGAAAACCAAGGTGGGAATCGATACTCTTCTTTGAAAACCTTATTATACATAGTAATAAGATTTTCATGTTGAAAAGGAAGAAATCCAGCAAGTAAAGCATAAAGAATAACACCACAAGACCAAGTATCAGCTTTAAAACCGTTATAACCTCTTTTTCTAACAACCTCGGGTGCCACGTAAGCGGGGGTCCCACATTGAGTATGTAAAAGCCCGTCCTGCCGAAGCTGTTCTGGCAAAGCGGAGAGACCAAAATCGGAGATTTTAAGGTCTCCGTGTTCGTCGAGTAACAAATTCTCAGGTTTTAAATCGCGGTGTGCAACTCCTCTACTGTGGCAAAATTCAACCGCGCTTATGAGTTGTTGGAAGTACTTTCTAGCGGTTTCTTCTTTTAATTTTCCCTTTTCCACTTTGGCGAATAATTCGCCGCCACGTATGTATTCCATCACGAACAAGATTTTTGTTTTTGTTGCCATGACTTCTTTAAGGTTCACGATGTTTGGATGTTTTACTAACCTCATCACGGAAATCTCGCGTTTGATTTGCTCCATCATTCCTTCTTTTTTCACTTTGTTTTTGTCGATTACTTTTATTGCTACTCCTTCACCAGTTTCAATTTCTTTTCCATAGTATACTTTTGCGAATGTTCCTTTGCCTAGTACCCTTCCCATCTCATATTTTCCAAATAATATGTTTGCTTTTAATTCCTCCATTGGAAAATAAAAAATAAAAACAGTAGCACAAAGTATGGTAGTGACTAGAGCATGATTAACGGGTTATTTTGTAAGGACATTTTTTTGTGTGGGAATTTTGGAAGGTTGTTGAGAAGTTAGGCTAAGGAAAGGAAGAAGAGGAGTGAAGGAATGTTGGTTGTGTGATGGAAGTGGGTTTGGTTTGGGTTGGGTTTAATTAAAGGTAGTGATAAAGGGAAGAGGAGTGACGGTTTGGCTGGCAACCATTGGAACACTTGTTAGTTTTGAATTAGAGAGCACACGGAATTGAAATGTGATTAAATTATAATTATATAGGTGAAATGGAAAGCCACGTTAAAGTTGGGAGCCTTGTTGGGAGGGACCCCTTCTAATAATGAAATTAAAGAATGCAATTAATAATAGAGGTGAGAAGGAAGTTTTGGTCGACTAACTAGTTAACTCATTATCATTAGAGACATTTGTTTGTTGTTTTGATTTTTTTTGCTTTGGAAGAATTCAAGCCCACGGATCTTAGATTGAATTTGTGGGCTGTTTGTCCTCTCCTCCCTCGAATAAATGAAAATTGTTTGTTTCTGTTTTTTATTTAATAATATAATGTGTTTTTTATTCAATAATATCTTTCTATGATACTATTAAATAAAAATATATGTCCAAATTTAGACTAAATATATTTAATTTTTATAATATATTATGAGACAGAAGAAATATTAATTTATGTTATTTTTTCTTTTTTACCATTTCTTTATGAATATTAACAGTTTTGATTTTAATATTGTTTTTCTTTTTTTGGTACATTCCTTTAACCATTGTTTCTATTTAATAACAATTAATTTTCTTGCTAACAACGATAGTATTTTTAAGTTGTTAGACTTTTTTTTATAACATATATTCTTTGAACAGAAAATAAAAAAGTAGAGACACATAATAAAGGGATAAAATATGAAATATAAATTATTTGGTTTCCTACGTTTGGTCCATCAAATGTTGAAATTATAATATTTATAGTTAGTAGTTAGTACATCCCTTCTAGTCTGGTTGCACTGTTTTGTTTGGCGGGGACAATCCTCAATTTTATTAGTTCAGTCCACCTAACGATATTTTTCATAAAAAAATTGCCATCTTAGAAAATTCTCCACATAAATTTCTTGTCATTATTTCACTAAAAAAATTATATAATTAACCGATTTTATGAAATAAAAATTTCGCCTCCGCCTACAATTGATTATTTTACCATAATCATTCAGCATTCATATATAATTTAATTAAAATATTATTATTTAAATTTTTTTTAAAAAAAGCAATCTAAATAAAGAATTTAATTGAATGGAAATAATCTAAAAAGATTTTAAATTTTAAATTTCAATTTTTCCACTTTTACAAATAAATTTTTGTTTTTACTTTTATATTTTTAATGCCTTCCCCTTATGTCTTCATTTTTATTTTTTATAATATTTTTTATTCTAAAAATTTAAATATTATATTCTAAAATTTATATTTTTTTTAATCATTCAACCTTAAAACCATATGCTTTTTGTTACTTATATAGAACTCAATTGAGATAATATAATTTAAATAAATAAAAAATCTAGATAAGGAATTTAACGAAATTGAAATAATTCAAAAAGATTCTATATATAAAATTTAAAATTATTACATCTTCATAAAATAAGTTATTTTCTTAATTCCTCCCCCTTATGTATTTATTTTTCATAATATAAAATTTTTTAATTCACTATTTTTTCAGTCATATTTTTTTCAAAATAACTCAAATAAAAATTACAAAATCTTTAAAGATATATTATAAACTTTACAAAATTTAAAAAAAATCCAAATTTTAAAATTTTCAGATCATTAATCAAAATATATTCATAAATTTATGCATAATAGTCGATTAAAGAGTTTAAGAGAAACATGTACGTATAATATATACATACACATAATAATTGTCATCTTCAATTTCAAATTTAGGAAAAACATATTTTACAAATATGTTATTATATTTGTCAAATAATAAAAATATCTAATAACAGAAAGTCAATTTTATTGAACTATTTTACTAATTGAGATTTATAAATTCAAAAATAATAGAAAAACAAAAATCTTAAAATCTCTAAAGGAAATTATGTATACACATAATAATATGTGTATTTTAGTTTAAATTTTAAAGAACCAAAATCACTAAATATACTTCAACGTTTGTCAAATATAAGAAATACCTATATTAACAAATAATTTAATTTTTTAAAATTATATATGATAATGTTTAAAATAATTAATATTCAAATCAATAGTGTATGATGTTAATTTTTTATAAACAATAAAATGTACTCTTACAATAAACTAATGTCATACATTATTAACCATTCTAAGAGTATATTTTTAATTTACACATTATTATTTTAATTTATGATAAGCAAATTTTTTAAAAGAATCAAAACGTAAGATACAAAATAGTAAAAACTTTAAAGTTAGATCTTGTTACAGGATTACCCAAACTCAATTTTGATAAAGATAAAATATGTGAAGCATGTGCAAAAGGAAAGCAAGTCAAGAGTAGTTTTCATTCAAAAGATTTTGTAACCACAAATAGAACTCTTGAGCAACTTCACATGGATCTTTTATGGCCGATCAAAACAATAAGACGATGCATTTGAAATAATAAGACGATGCATTTGACGCATTTAAAATAATAAGACGATGCATTTGAAACAATAAGACGATTTCTCAAGATTCACTTGAGTATTATTTTTAAAACAAAAAGACGATGCATTTGACGCATTTAAAATATTTTGCAAAAAGATACAAAATGAAAAAGAATCCAACATCATTTCTGTAAGAAGTGATCATGGAGGAGAATTCATAAATGCTTATTTGAAAATCTTCTTTGATGAACTTGGTATTTCTCATAATCTATCATGTGCAAGAATTCCACAACAAAATGGAGTTATTGAACGAAAAAATAGAACATTACAAGAAATGGCAAGAACAATCATGGAAGAGTCTAATGTTGAAAGATACTTTTGGGCTAAAGTCGTAAACACCTCTTGTTACATCTTAAACCGTGTATCCATAAGAAAAATTATCAACAAAACCCCATATGAAATCTGGAAAAATAGAAAACCAAACATTTCTTACTTTCATATTTTGATTTGTTATTGTTATATTTTGAACAACAAAGATGTCATTGGAAAATTTGATGCAAAATCTGATGAAGCAATCTTTCTTGGTTACTCAACTGATTCTAAAGGATATAGATTATTTAATCTAAGAACTAAAGTTGTAAAATTAGTATGCACATATTATTTGATGACTTGGATATAAGTAAAAAGGATGAGGAAGAAGAAATTCAAACTGGTTTACAGCAGCAAGACAATTTGCAGAAAATAGAGATTGATAAACAATCTCTGTTTCATTCTCCACTAAAAAGCTGGAGAACAATTGAAGACCATCCTCAAACTCAAATCATTGGAGAAACGACTGATGGGATTCGAACAAGAAAATCATTCAAGAATGATGAAAACAACATGACAATGATATCTCAGATTGAACCAAAATCAATTAAAGAAGCCATAACTGATCAATCTTGGATTGAGGCAATGAAGAAAGAACTAATGCAGTTCGAGAAAAATGAAGTCTGGACACTGGTACCTGATCCACTAGATCAAATAATCATTGGTACACGATGGGTTTTCAGAAATAAACTAGATGAAGAAGGTAAGGTTATCAGGAACAAAGCAAGATTAGTCGCTCAAGGATACAATCAACAAGAAGGTATAGAATACGATGAAACGTTTGCTCCAGTTGCAAGGTTAGAAGCTATTTGTATACTCCTTGCATATGCATCCCATAAGCTTATTAAATTGTTTCAAATGGATGTTAAAAGTGTGTTTTTAAATGGATTCTTAAATGAACAAGTCTTTGTGAAACAACCTTCAGGTTTTGAAAATCAATCAAAACCAAATCATGTTTTCAAACTTACCAAAGCTCTATATGGTTTAAAACAAGCACCAAGAGCTTGGTTTGAACGGTTAAGTTCATTCATAATTAAAAATGGATTTTCAAGAGGAAAAATTGACTCCACATTATTTAAGAAAACAAAGAAGAATGATTTACTTATTATTCAAGTATATGTTGATGATATCATTTTCGGATCAATAAATGAAAAAATGTGTGAAGGATTTTCAAAACTTATGCCAAGTGAATTTGAAAGGAGCATGATGAGAGAATTAAGGTATTTTCTTAGATTACAAATTAAACAATATGAAAACAGTATTTTTATCTGTCAAGAAAAATACATTAAAGATCTGTTGGTCAAATACAAAATGAATGAATAAAAAATCATGTATACTCCTTCCTTTTTGTATGACAAATAGGGAGAATTAAGATAGTTTGTATTCTGTTTTTAATCCCTTTTGTATCTAGGATTCATTAATTATGCTAAAAGACAAACTGATGTTTTGTATCTCTTTTGAATTAATGAAAACAGTTTATGTCAAAATTATATGCATGTTTAAAATTGTGTCAAAATCACTTACTACATTAATTGAGGGGGAGCTATTAAGCTCTTCAAAATTGATATTAGAACCAGAATTAAAATCTAAATTAACATGTTTGTCATCATCAAAAATGGGGAGATTGTTAAGACAAACTCTCAAATTAAAGTTTATATGAAGATAAACAAAGGTTAATTAAGAATGTTAATTATTATTCTAAAATGTTATGTTAATTTAACTTGTGCTTTTGAGTGAATTAATTCAAAGATAGGAATCAAGCAAAACAAAGAAAACAGTTAAAAACTGAACATATAAAGAAACAAGAATATTCTAGACAAAACAAAGAATGATCTCCAGGATCAAGATTGATCGTCACAACCTCTTGACCAATCAATCTTCACTATTTCAACGAAGCTTTTGCCTCTGAATTTTATACTAAGTTCATCAGTACATGGAAATGAACAAGTAGGAACCATTTCAGTCAAAGAAAGCTTTCAAGTCATTAAGATAAAAAGTCTCGAATCAAGCTAGTTGAAACATTCTGAATCTTCTTCAGCCAAACTATCAAGAAAGTTTAATCAATCTTGATCTGTACAAGACATCAGGAAGACATCTAGAATGATCAAAACTGATTCTCCAGATTGATCATCAATCTCCAGAAAGTTCAAACTGACAAAACCAGATTGATAATTAATCTTCGTTTCTGCATAATTTCAGCATTGATCTCCTTACTTCTACAGAGGTTTATAATCATTCACCAAACTGTTTTTGACAGAATCAAGGCTCTAGATCGAAGCTGTAACATCAAAAATTACATATGAAGCTTCAAGGATCATTAAACACAAAGGAAAACTGATCAAGGACGGTTGTAACAACATCGGTAAAACAGGATTTAAAATGTTCAAATGCTGGAATTTTTTTAATCATATATATTGGTTTTTGTCAAAACTGACAGAGCACTATCAACAGCTCTTTTGACCATTATTAAATGCTCCAAACGCCAATAAAAGAAAGGCAAATGTCCAGGAAAAATGCAGAAGTTCAAGTGCTATCAAGTTTCATAAATCATTCACATTCACATACTTGAAATTCTCATTTTCACAAAAAAGAATCAGTTCAGAACATTTATATCATAATGTGTTATTTCTTACTGAATTCTTTGTAATGAATCGAATCTCAAACAAGAGTTGAGACATCTCAGATTCTATCAAACAATCTCATAATTATTGTAAAACTCAAACTATAAGAGTTTAAGTATAGTTTGAATAGATTGTAACAAATCCTATCAAGATCGATAGGTGATTAATTTGCTTTCTAGGTGGAAAGAAATAGAGCTTGTAATAGATTAATGTTGATTTAAGCTAGGTGCTGTAAAACCAAGAAGGTTCTTTGTTTGAAACACTTAGTGGAAAATCTTACATTTTTTAGGATTAGACGTAGCCCAAGTTGGGTGAACTAGGATACATCTTTGTGTGGTATTCTTTCAATCTCTTTATTTATTAAGCTTGATTGGTTAACTGAGATAAAACATAAACTGAATTTTTGTTTATAAGCTAACCAAGAACGTTCTCCGTTTTCTGGTAAAAACCAAGAATGTTCTCCGTTTTGTGTTTTCTTAACCAAGATCATTCTTGAGTTAAATTTGTAGTCTTTTTCAGTAACTTTTAAATAGATACATTTACAATTCCAACCCCATTCCTTGTAAATCGACATTACTACTTCAAATATATGTGTCAAATTATTTATGTTTTTATTGGCAAATACAATTCAATCCTTCTTCTCGTGTTTGCACCTTCAGAGATGTCTCAACATAGGAAGTTTGACGTGTAATGCCAAAAGGGACAACCATTTTAGCAACATTAGAATTATTCTTGATAACGATCTTGCTTCCATATATCCATATATGTAAGCAACAAATTACATCCAAAGGACACTTTGAGCAATGTCAGAATCATGTGAATTGGTGGTCTACGCATGACCATGGTGTTTCATCTATCCTATGATATGGATTAGCGATATAAACCAACAGAGCGAACGCGATTGCCAAGAACGAACCCAACATTATTCTTTGATCGGAGCACCACGAACATCAATGAGGACCATGTATAGAAGTTACGGATCCAACATATCTTGTTGGTAGCTTCGACTACGGTTTTTAGATTTTGATAGGGATTCTTGAATAGTAGAAGCACAATATGTTGAGGATTATGAATCAAATTCAATTGGAAAAACACAAATGAAAGGTTATTCAAAGAAGATGAAATAATTAGAGTTATGTGACTTATACCATGTGAAAAGTGTAGCAATCAAAGGCAAAGCAATATTGAATATGCCTCACCTCATTATGGAAAAATATCTATCTTCTTTATATACAAAGAGAAATAGAGAAGATCGAACTTCAAATTTAAGAAGGAGAATCTAAACTAACTAACTAAAGTGAATAGTCCACATTGAATAGTAAATAACGAGTCAAAGTGAAAATAAAAAATAACAAAAAATCAACTTGAGGTAGTTTTACATAATGGACTATTATGGCTAGCAATATAGAATAGAATAGAAAGTCTAATATGCATTAAAATTCAAAATTATCTCTAGTTTAAAGGAACACTTGTGTGTTTGGATTGGCAATAAAATTAATAAAATTATTATGAATTACCTTAATTTTTCTTTAAAATTATGGTGTCCTTGTAATTTTATAAAATTTTATGTCCATCCAAACATGCACAAAGATTGTTTGATTATGTCCATCCAAACATGCAGATACATTGTTGGATGTGGACGATACTAATGCCCTACTTCTCACGCTATTCCTCGCTACCTTGACTTTAACCCCAAACATTATTTCATATAATGTGCAACTTGTCATCAATAAACATCAAGCATTGTTGTTTTGTTTGAAAAAGAGTGACTACTGTTGGCAAGGAATACTGTTAATTGTGGTCAATGCTTATTGGTGACGGGTCCTTCACTGCACTAATTTCTATAGGGACATATACGAGTCTCACGCTGACTATTAAGTTGTACAAGCAGCTCAATAACATAGAACAGTCTCGTTAATTTTTTTTTTTTTTTTTATAATTTTTATCATATAATAATATGAAGTGAACATTTTTTTTGGTTATTATAGAGACTTTTTTATGAATTAAAAAAAATCATTTTTTATAAAAAAACTTTTTAAAATGGAGACTAAAAATAAATAAATAAAATATAAGGACTAAAAAATTGATAATATTTTTATAGGAACTAAAAGTAAAATTTTAAAATTTTATAGAGACTAAAATTTATTTTATCTTTTTTTATTATTAAAATCATACTTTCAAAATAAAACTTTTAAGATATTTAATATGAAATTGATTATATGTCAATTTAACGTCTTAACACTTTTATTTTATTATATAATATTATTTTTAATGTACGTCAATAACATATCAAACAATTTATATATATATATATATATATATATATATATATATATACAAAAATAATCTGGCTCGCGTGTGTGTGTGTTTATCTGTGTACGCGCACGCATTATTATTATTACCTAGTCCGGGCTTATGGAAAATGTTAACAAATTTTATATTATATATAAAAGAATGTCAACAGTATTTACAAATTTGTTAGTACATATGAATATTTAAATAATTTAAAATATATATATATATATATATATATATATAATTACAATATTTAATATTACAAATCTGAATATAAACTAAGTTGGATCTACAATTGATCTATTTACGCAAATTGATTTTGATAATCTCAATCTCTCTTAATATTCTCTATTTCTTTTTAATGTTTTTTTTATAAAAAAAAAATTGAATGAAAGTTATATCATATAGGTTATACATATAAAATTTTACGTAAATTTTAAATCATTTAATATATTATTGATAATTATTAAATAAAAGTATATAAGAGGTTAATTTGATGTTCTTCGATAACATATCAAATGATTTTAAATTTCTGTAAAAGCTTACATGCATGAACTATATTAGAAGAAAAAGAAAAGCAAAATTAAGAGAAATAAGCGCATTACTATTAAGCATTCTTAATATATATTTTATTTAAATGATAAAAGTTTAAGCAACTTATAAGGAACTCATATTTTAATAATTTTTCATTGGTACTCAATTTTATTTCATATTAAAATATCACAAAGATATTAAATTACATTAATGTAATACTTTGATGTTGTTATAATGTTGTTATAATGTTCAATAATTTTTACAATATCTTACAAAAATGTATTTGAATTAAAAATTTATATTATATAAATAAATTTTATGAGTTTTATCATAAATATAAAATTATTTAATATATTATTGATATCGTTCAATAAAAATATATAAGACTTAATTTTAATATTAATGTTTTTTTTTTCATCTTTAGATGAGTTGGTTACAAATGTTTATGAGATAAATTATGTTTTATTTTTCAATTTTGAATGGTAATTTTAGTTTTTTGTTTTTTTCAATCTGAGAAAATAACGACGATCACATAAAATTATTATGTAGGAGTAGCATAAAAACATTGACACTTAAAAATACGTGGTTAGTGGAATCACGTTGAAGACCTAATTAATTGGTAAACTGGTGTTTGTTGAAGGTCAGAGTAGTAAGAGTAGTGGCTTGCACTAGATCAAAATGGTGACCAGAGTGATGGTCGAATTGGTGTAGATAGCTGTATTGCCAGGTGAAATGAAGAAAATGTAGATGAAAAAATACAAAACAATAGAGTTAAACATAGTAAAGAACATGAACATAAATGAAAGCATTTGAAGAGAAATTAATAACAACAAAAATTGGACTCAAACAAAAAAAAAATGTACATCAACCGAGGAAAAGAAGAACACACAAATTATTGACTTTGGTATCATGATAAATGAGCTAAATTTAAAAGTATGCCGTCTTTAATTGAACTCAAATTGAGCACAACTAGACTTTTAAAACTCTAAGCATGTCTAGGTCGCTTAGCGTGATAAAGCACTATGTCACATCTTTATAAAATGGAAATTTGTTCTCCTACTTATTAAAAATCTCTAAAATTATTTGTTTTTTTTACTTAATTAATCGATTCAAATGGTATTTGTCTAAATTGCTCAATTCATTCTTTTTTAAATTGAACTTTATACATTCAGATTAATCAATTTAAACGTTTATTTTAGCAAAATATCAATTTTAGTTTTTAAATTTCTTCAAAAAATTTGTACAATCTGATCGGACAATTCAAATTAATCAATTTGAATATTGTATTAATTATTGGATCTTTTGTTGGAGGTATACTACAAATTTTAAACAAAAAGATGATAAGATTGATGATGATGAAGGTTGCACAAGTAATTTCAAAGTGTGTGTATTACACTAAGCTTTAGGTTCGATTCACATTCACCAATCTATCTATATTAGATGCAAACGGGTTAACCGACGAAACTCCTTCAGGATACTTTGGAATCCTTGGATTGCACATGTACATCAAATATATTGATCAATGATAATTTACAGAATAAAGCTCTTTCATTTAATCTCGTGCACTAGAGAAAAGAATAAATGACTCAGAAATATTTTTAATATGTAACATGAAAATTGTGTTCTTTTTTTTTTTGCCTCTAAAGTGTCTCTATTTATAGAGCAACTCGTATTAATTAGTGAAGAAAAACAACTCTTGGTAATTTAACAAATGGGTTAGTTTAATGGCTAGCAAATAAATTAAACTCAAACATTGCAAGTTCCACTTGAAGTGATATATTAAATTATTTAATTTTGCTACATTAATATAATTATTAGAAAATTTTAAATATATTTTAGAAATTTTGCTCGTATTAATTAGTCAATCAAAATATATATGGTCATCATTATGAACAATTAGCTTCTCATCATTGTATTAAAATTTGTAAATAATTGTAAATTAAGAGAAACTAGTTTGTATGCTCTCGTACGACACACGTGCTAACTTTTATTTTTAATTAAATTAAAAAATATATAATGTTTATAGAAGATGAAGTTATACAATATAAAATACATAAAAAAAACAAATAATAATGTTCAAATATATGAACATCATATAATTAAAACTAAATTATTATGACATTTGAAATATTAATGTTCTCAAAAGTCTGTAAACGATCAACTACCACGTAATAACAAAGGAAAAAACTTTACATTATACAACAATCATGTTGAATAGATTCAAACATTCTAGAGAGTTGCAGAAGAAATTATAATATGTTAACTACAAATTATTTCATATATAAAATATTTTCATAAATAAATTTTTATAACTCAACATCGATTATGACTTTTTGTCTCATTCAAGCACAACATAGTATTCAAAAGTAAATTTATCATTAAAACTATACAACATTTACAAATTGTAGAAAACTTTGGTGTACACAACATTTGTAGTGAATGTGCATGGATTTCCTTCCTCGTTGCAAAATTAAATTATTCAATATTTTTCTTGACTTTACGTGTTCATGGTACAAAAACTGAACTGAATTGGACTACATCATTAATTTGATTCAGGTTTTTAAAACTATTTTCGAATTAAGTTCAGCTCGGAACTGATTTGAAACTGATTTATAAATTTAAATTTGTTTAATATTTTGGACAAGTTTTTAGTTAAAATCGGTTTCGAACTAATTATCCGGAAAAATAATTTTGAAAAAAATATTTCGATTTGTTTTGAGAATAAAATTATTTTATTTTTAGAAAAATAGATATAAAAAACTTTCCAATTAAAAATTTCTTTTGAAAAAAAACTTCATGAAAAAATTTTGAAATTATTTGGACAAATTTTTTTGATTTGTTTCAAGAAAAATAGATGTAAAAAGTTTTCCGATAAAAAAAAAATTCAACAAGTTTCGATTATTTTTCAAAAACAAACATTTTCAAGAAAAAAATAATTTAAAATAATTTTTTATTTTTTTCGAAACAAAAAAGTTTAAACATTTCCGAGAAAAACAAATTTCGAAATTTGTTTTTAAAAAGATCTTAATTAATATTAAAAAAGTTTGAAAATGATTAAATTAGTTTTTGAATTAAGTTTGGTTAACTCAATTCATAAATTATTTTATTGGTTTTTTTTTTTTGGTACAGTGTAATCTAATTTATGAATGTAGTCCAACTAACTATATATTTTGCATACCCTACATAGAATTGCCCATGAGTAAATACATATCATTGCAAATACAAATCAATTTGAACAAAAGATTGATCTTGACTCTTGTTTATAGTCATTGCAAAATTCATCTTTGAAACTTGAATGGAAATCCTTGACACATTTCTTCTTTAAAATTTGAATAAAAATCCTAGACATACTTAAAACTTGAATGAAAATTATTCTTTGTGGCTCCAATAATATTTACACACATTTCATTTATGAATAACATTGTTCCATTATATAACACATTAGCTTGATCTATGTTCCTCAAAAGAATGATTGGAACCTCGATCGTAAACTTTAATCAGTGATCTAGAATTTCTGAATATTTTATGTCATTCAAAAATTAAAGTGTGAACTACTCTTCCTAAACAACACTATTTTCATCAAAAAGAACAATTGAGTTTGAATTAAGATACTCATTTTTCTCACATGGAATTAATGACATAACATAATCATTAACAATATCTACAACAACATGAATTGGAGTAAGTATTGTTGTCTCTTCATAATTGTTCATATTTTATAAAAAAAAGTGAATATGTGATTTCAACCAAAGACATTAGAGTATTTTGTGAATTTATACCCAATAAGTCTTCAGGAATATGAATAATATTCTCACCACACTCATTGGAACTTTGTTTACTATTTTCAATATCAATTATCCAATCTATAAAATTTGTAATGTCAATAACATCTTTATTGAATGTTGGAGTTGCCAACTGCATGTTTTTGGACAATATCAAAACCTTGTAATATTTTCATAAATCATATGAGTTGATTGAAGCCAACACTATGTCATACCTACAACCTTTTCTGACAATAGATAATATTTATGTGAAATCACCTTCAAAAACATATACCTTCCCACCAATAAGTTATAGTGATTAGCATCATCTATAATCCTCATAATAATATATATCTCTTAAAGTTCATCTAGAGCTTCAACATAATATCTATTTAACATGAGAGCTTCATCCCAATTTAAACATTTATTTTGCAAAATACGTACCAATTTCAATATTTAAATTTCTCCATAAACTTTGCACATTCTGATCGATCAATTCAAATTCATTTAGATCATTAGTTTTGAATAGTATATTAATTAGTGAATTGATATATATACCGTTACCATTAGCTTCTCATCAATGTATTGAAATTTTTGTCTTACCATGAATTTCTATGCACTCTTTGTGCCTCGGTGACCGTGTATGTATTGCCCCATAAGGCACAGATATCTGACACGAAAGAACACAAATTGCACATAGACACTATTAAAGTGAAAAACATAGGACACCAATACAGTCGGTTATTAATTTATTACAATTAAACAAAATATCGACATTATTAATACAAGATTTATATTGATAATCAAAATATACAAATGTGCAACTAAATTTATTAATTTTTCACGTTCATTTATTTAATGTATTTAATATTGATCATCATTGTTTTAAACGTTTTTTATTTTATAGGTGTGTTAGATGTGTCTTTAGCAATACATTCTAATGAGTCATGGTGTCCTTAAATTCTCTTCACGAGATAGCTGAAAAAGTATTAAGAGCCATAAATATACTAAACTCAACCAAAGTTGAAAAATTCACATTAATTTCTCGAGTTCCAAATGAGTGTCAAACTTTAATGATAAAGAAGATTCTAAATTTTGCTCTATGCCTTCAGAGACTCATTAGACCTCTTTTGGGAATCACATGCCCTTACATTTTCAGTGATTTTTTTTTCCAACTATTATCAAACACCGTACACATGGAACAAGGTGATGAATTGTTTTAGTACCAATCAATTATTTTTTTAGACTGGTATACGGCAACCTTTTATGCTTCCTTCCTGATACAAGCATAACATAAAAATGTAAGTGCTATTTTAATAGACTTGCAATTGTGAGTTTTTTATTTAAATATTTTTTTTATTTATTTATTGAAATATCACATTCTGAATAAAAAATTATGCGAGTGTCCTACTTTTTAAATTAAGTAGGAAGTCGCTTTTTTGGACAGAGATCACTTGAAGAAATTTTTTTCCAAAATTTATAGAATGTCGCTTATTCGGAACAACTTGCAATTAGATTTTTTTTCTTTTCATTTTAATATTTATTACTAATTATTTAATTAATTAAAATATTTAAATAATAAATTAAAATAAAATACATTAATAAATTATAAATTAATTTTATATTTTAATTATTATTATTATAATAAATAATTATTACAATTATAATTAAAATGATTAAATTAAATTGATTAAATAATATTATAAATTCAAAAATAAATATATTAAAATTTAAAAAAAATACATCAAAATTTAAACAAATAATAATAATAATAACTAAATAAATAAATAAATAAAAAATTATATTAACAACATAAAAATGAAACGAAATATATTAAATTAATGATAAAAATACATCACATTTGAGAAAAAACATCAAATGTATATCAATAATGTCCACCTAAATGATCTCCAGTCTCATATCTAGGATGTCGTCGAACTCGTCTAACTCTCTGAACAAGTTGAGGTTCTTCCGGTTCATCTTAATTTTGATCATTTTCCTCAATGTAAGTTGTAGGTGGATTAGAACCACTGCCACCTGCTTCCATAAAATTTTGAGACTGAGGATTATACATCGAATCAAACATAGCATTAGACGACTCAAGAGTTGTGCACTGAGTTCCAAACAAATTATAGAAAAGTACATGTTCTGTCGGATAACCGGGGGTTGGTATTTCTAACACCGACGGAACGTAATACTGAGTCGGTAATGGATCATAATGTGGAACTTTAGTAGGGACGTGAAGGTGAGGTGATTATAAAGACGGTTTTGTTGTGTTTTGTTTTTGTAGGGTTGATTGGGAGGTTGACTACACATGAGGATATGATGGCAAATGTAAATGGGGATTACAGAAATATTGTTCTACAGAAATAAATAATTTGGTGTGTTGTCTAAACCAAATCATATATTATGTGTTATGACATAAAACACCTTGAACGATGTTACCTTGCAACACGTAATTCTGACGCTCGTTAACAGAGTAGATAAGTACATGCAGTCCAAGTGACTCTCTCTTTTTCAGAAACTTCATGTTGGAACCCGAGATAAGGTCTCCAATAAAACTGATATGTAAAAAATAAGCTAAATTAATTATAACAAGTACAAAAAAATAAAATATTTAAAAAGTTCAAATAAATATGAATGAATATATTATTTCCTCAACCATCATGTGATCAATTATTTTTCGGTATCCTTCTACGTCGTTATGAGAAACTTTAGCGAAATTTAGACCACTAGAATTAAACCTGTTGAATATAACAAAAATAAAAAATATAATAAAATTAGTAATATGGTAAGCAATTGGTTTGAAAAAAAAGAAAAAAATAATAATATAAAAATAATATAGTTACCTTTATGCAAGTGGAAATATCCATGGTTTGGGAGATTCTGGAGAGACACAAGACAAACGATATCATGTCCAGTTTTGCAACAACAATGCACATTCTCCCATAGATATTACATCGGGTTTTGTTGCAAGACATAGTTCTCTATAAAGTGCAGCTAAAACTGTTGAACCTCAACTATATTAGGATGCTTTGTTTAAATCTCCTAATAGTGAAAGATATTTTAAACGTACACGGTCGTTGGATTTGTCAGACATCAATAACCCTCCGATCATACGTAGGATATATGCTCGACACGGTGCTTCTTTTTTTAATACAGAAGCATCTTCACCAACATCGTCAAACATATCCTTGAGCCACTTTAATTTAATAGAATTACCTTTTGTTGTTCTTTCAGGTGGGATAACTCCTAAGTAATCATGACAAACTTCTTTAATGTGCACAAAATTTTGAACCGCTAATAGGTAAACCAGAAACATTTAATCCTAAAATATAATATACATCTTCTAAAGTTATTGTGCATTCACCTACTAGAAGATGGTACATGTGAGTTTTAGGTCTCCATCTCTCAACCACAACAGTAATGTAGCCATCTATTTTATAATTTCTGAGTTTGATCACTTCACCGAAGTCAACCGCTTACAAATATGGTAAAATTGTTTCATTTGGTTTTTGGTTAACATTACCTTGACATTTCAGTTTATCCTTTAAGGATGACTGAAATTAATAACATATAACAAAAATAAAATAAATAATGAGAATAAAAAATTATAAATAAAATAAATAATGAGAATAAAAAATTATAAATAAAATAAAATAATTAATGAGACTAAAATAATTATAAATAAAATAAAATAAAAAATTTAAATATTTACATATGCTTTAATGTATTTGATTTCAGCTCTATGATTTGTAGATAGTTACATGATAAAAATCCGAAATTTTGATAACTTTGAATGTATGAAATAAATCTGATAAAGAAAAGTGATGAAATTGTGATTAAAAGTTTGGAGGAAAGATGTATTTATAGGTCGCGTCCCCAGACAACGGCATTGCCCAATTTAGATGCATTCAGGGGGTCGCTTCCCCAGGCCACGATCTCTTCAGGAGGTCACGACATTCGCAAGTGACTATAAAAAAGCGTTCAAAGTACATTCAGGAAGCAACATTGCTCATCTAAAGAATGTCATTAGAAAAAAGTTACAACTCGATGACAACGTCACGATAGCTGATATAGTTTATCGACACCTTGTGTTCTTTGGTGAAAATACAACAAGGTTTGAACTGATGAAGATTTGTGACGACGAAGATGTTGAGTTGATGTTTGATGTTTACGCACAATGATCAAAACTTGGCACCATCGAGTTATATGCTACCTTTGAGTTTGGTCCTCCATCAACAAACATTGATCAACCATCGACGTCAAACATACCTTATCAACCCGACTTATATTCTCCATCACAACACTATGAATCATCACAACACTATGAACCATACTCTACCCGATTAGAACAAACTCATAAGGAAAGTTTTCAACTGCATCATCAATCTCCTCCAACAAGTCCACAATGCAATCTTCCCCTTAGTGTCTTATATAATATCAACGAGGAACAATTAAGTGATTATAGTGAAGAAGATGAAACATACTTCGATGAATCATCTGGTAATTCTAACGATGATATTGATGTTGACGAATATATGGAAGCAGAAGATCAACCTATCCTACCTGATTTCAATCCACCATCTCTCCTGCAGAGCATAAATTTAGATACTCAAGAGCAATCAAGTGAATTTGATCACTTGTTCATTAACGAAGTCCCAGCAGTAGATGGAACTCTTGCAATTGGAATGAAGTTTCAAAACAAAGATGAATGCGTACATGCAATCAAACGTTACCTTTTAAAACAATAATTGAATTTTGTGGTACAAAACTCATATTTAGAAATGTATGTTATTTATTGTTCAAGTCCAAATTGTTTGTTTAGATACATAACTTCAAAACGCAAAAAGAGTGAATTGTGGGTGATTGATAAATTGAATGTGCCTCATACATGCACAAATTATGCATTGTCACAAGATCACATGAAGCTCAACTCTAACATGATATGTACAAGCATAATGCTAGTTGTGAAAGTGGATCCTTCAATCAAAGTGTAGGTCATTATTGCTCAGATTCAGACTTTACACAACTACACAGTTAGTTATAGAAATGCCTAGATGGGAAAAAATAAAGTGATCGAACAAATTTATGGCAATTGGGAAGAGTCTTACAATCAACTTCCACAACAGTTGTTGGTTATGCAAACGTTAGCTCCAGGAACCAAAATTGAAATGGAAACCATATCAGCTTATCATTAGAATAGTTTGATAGGTGGGATAAGGATCTTTCATAGACTATTTTGGGCTTTCGTTCGGTGCATATCTACGTTTAAATTCTACAAACCAATAGTACAAGTTGATGGGACTTGGTTGTACGACAAGTACAAGGGAACTCTATTGGTAGTAGTTGCACATGATGGAAACGATAATGTAATTCATATTGCTTATACTATTATAGAAGGTGAGACAAAAAAGGGTTGAAGTTTCTTTTTGAGAAATTTGAGAAAATGTGTCACTCCACAAGCCAATATTTGTTTGATTTCAAATAGACATGAATCTATTAAGAGTGCTTGTAATAATCCGAATAATGGGTGGCAAGATCCTCCATATAAGCATGTATTTTGCGTCCGACATATTTCACAAAATTTTGCAAGAGAATTTAAGGACAATGCTTTGAAGAAAAAAGTTATTTCTTTGGGTAATAGTTTCATTCTTAATTTTTATAATTAGTGTAATTTTTAATAATTTCATTCTTAATTTATATAATTAGTGTAATTTTTAATAATTTCATTCTTAATTTATATAATTAGTGTAATAATGCATTGTCTACTGTTTCAATACAGGTTACTCGATCAATGAGCCTACATATCAATATTACCGCAAAGAAATCGGCATAGTAAACACGGAGGCTTTGAAATGGTTAGACAACATACCTCAACAAGATTGGATTCAAGCATTCAATGGAGGTAGCCGTTGGGGTCAGATGACAACCAACCTTGTGGAGTCGATCAACACAGTATTAAAAGGCTCGTGCAACCTTCTCATCATTGCTTTGGTCCAATCAACTTATTTTAAAACAAGGACACTGTTTCCAACCATGGGAAAACGACACACGTCAATTTTAACTTCTGGTCAGGGATACACAGAAACTTGCATAAATTTTATGAAATTGGAAATAAGTAAATTCAATAGTCATAGAATGGATAGTTTTGATCGGAGCAACCATACTTTCACGGCCCACAAGACAGTAGTTCCAAGAGAAGGGTGGCGAATTGGTCATTTCAGTGTAAACCTTCCTAACAAGTGGTGCAATTGTGGAAAATATCAAGCTAATCATATGTCTTGTTTACATGTGATAGCAGCATGTTTTAGCATAAGATGTAATTATTGGAACCTTATACCTGATGTGTACAACGTGGAAACGGTACTAAAAGTCTACAATGAAGCGTTCTAACCCATACTGAACGAATGATATTGGCCACAATATGAAGGTGTTAATGTGTGTCACAATCCACTAATGCGGAGAGTCAGGAAAAGTCGCTCAAAGAGCAAACACATTAGAACAAAAATGGACACTACATAAAGTGTACCAAGAAAATGAGGATTACGTCGGGTCTCTGGTCATACTAGAAAACATTGTCTAAACGGTGCTGACACATCTACTCAAATTTGATGTATTTTTTTCTTCAATTTTAGTATATTTTCTTTGAAATTTATAATATAATATAATTATTTTAAATAAAATCATTTTAAATTATAATTATAATAATTATTTATTATAATAATAATAATAAAAATATAAAATTAATTTATAATTTGTTAATGTATTTTATTTTAAATTATTATTAGTATTTTTATTTTTAAAATAATTTAATTAACTTTAATTTATTAAATAATTAATAATAAATGTTAATATGAAGAAGAAAAAAAGTCCAGTTGCATGTCATTTCCTATGGAAACGACCTTCTATAAAATATTAAAAAATTTCTTTCAGGTAGTCGCTTATCGAGAAAGCTACTTTCTACTTGGTTTAAAAAGTAGAACATTTACATAATTTTTTTTTTTTTAGAACGTGGCATTTCAATAAAAAAAATATATATATTTAAATAAAAAACTCAGCAATTGTATCAATAGAGATTTTACAATTTAAAGAACTACTACTAGGAAACTGTTATTTTTCTGACCAAAGTGATATTCATCTCCAATTTATTTCTAATTAACCACAAGGAAGAAATAAAAATAAACACAATATAACAAGAGTAAGCTGAATACTCCTAAGAATTTATTAATAATAATAATTCGTTAGGCCCTTTAGGAATAGTCCTTCAAGTTGCAAATTATTATTCATTTTATCGTTTAATAACTCATAATCAGATCTCAAGAACTAATAATAGCAACTATAACTGTGCTGCCAAAAACGAGCCAATTTCATGTGCCTAACAATGGTGAAGCAAGCAACCAATATCAACAACAAAAATGAAGCACCATTAATTAGCTAGCTGGAATTGGTCTTAGCCAATCAGATGGTTTTTGAAGAATGATACCACACTATAATACCACGTCAAAGTTATATTAATTAGTTGAAAACAATTTCTCCTTCTCTAATAAAAGTTTTATGGTTTTAGCAACAAAGGTTGGTTTTGGTGTAACCAAGTTAAACTATTATGGTCATCTCAAGTTTCAATTTCCATTAAGAAAAATATTCATATTTATTGGTTTTCGACATGCCTCGAATATGATTATTTTTTATAGAAGGAACTTAGAGAAAATCCAAAAAAAATTATAAAAAAGAAATTTGTGAGGTTTTAGTGTTTTACATAAACAAATGAAAAGAGAAATAAAACAAAAACTTTGACTTAGCTTCTAATAAGTCAAGAAAAAAAAAGCCTAAATTAGCTTCTAATATTACAAGACTCCAAATCCTATAGATTAAATAAGAAAATTGAAAATAACAAAAAAAAATATGAATATTATTATTTTTTTCTTTGTCTAAGAAGAAATGATAAATTATATCATATTTAATTCACACAACTGCGAGATCTTGAGTTTGAATTCAAGATAAAATATTCAATCTAACAATATCGATTTTTGTCAATTGAGTTATGATTTAAAGACCGAACATTACTCTTTAAATTAAGATATTCTACAGAAAAAAAAAAAAACATATTAATATGTAAAAGTGAAATGCACACTTCACTTTACATAAAGTCACATAAACCAAAGGTCAGTGTTCCTGAAAAAATATAGTATATCATGATCAAGTAATTCTAACCTGAGAAAAATATTGAGACCACTTTTGATACCTAGTGAAAAAAATAAAAGTAATTTTTAATACATAAAAAATAAAACACTAATAAATAAAAGAAACCTCAATTAATTGCTAAATAAAATCTAAAGTACTACAATTTTGTGTACTACGATTAATTTAACAAGCAACCCTCAGTTAGGTTTATATATAATATGTACTAGGATTAATTTATCCTAATACAGCAAAAAACATGTCATGATACCCATTCTATTTTGAGCTTTTATATATATTCAAACATCTCTAACTTCGAAATATCATTTAACACCTTATTTATTTTATATCTTTTTTCTTATCACATTATTAATATATTAAATCTATCACATCATTTATTTTATTTTATTTTTCTTTCTCGAAAGATCGAATGGTTGTATAATTGGTCACACGTCATTTTCATGTTTAAAATAGATATCATAATAAAATAGGAATATGAAAGGAAAAAGATAAAAAAGAGAATGTAAGTTAAGACACAAATTGAGGTGATGATAAGAAGAGGCACTTACCGAGTAAAAAACATTGTTCGCATGCGCATGTGGGATCGAAGGGAGCACAAAATAAAGTTATTAGCACAATTTGTGGGATCGGAGGACCATCCTATCCTATCCTATCCTACATTATATAACATCAATCATGCTCTCCCATTCCCATATCCAATACAAAAAGAATTTATATTTATTAGATTCAAATCTAAACAAAAAGTACTAGTTTATTCTTACTAAAGATTTTATAAAAAAAAATACATAAAAATATAATATTTTACCAAGACGGGCTTAACATAAAAGAGTGAGTGATTATTAATTGTTAGTGTCACATCCTTTCACATAAAATTCTTGTATCTCCTATCAAAAAATTTCGGTAACCTTCGCCATAACATTTCCATAAACAAATGTCAATTTATTTATTTATATAATATTGTAAATTTTGAAACCTCCGCAACAATATTAAAATTACAATTTTAACCTTATCGATTGTATTAGTAAAAAAATCATAACATAACTATAATTACAATTTAAAATCATTATTATATTTAATAATAATAATAATAATAATAATAGTATTCTAAAAATCTCTATAAATTAATTATTTGACTATATTATAACTACAGGTAGATTAATAAGTTTATTTTTTTTTTACATAAAATTAATAAAGTAAAATAAAACATAAATAGTGCTAAATATATATAACTTTGAAAGTAGGTATTTTTACTTGAACTGAATCCGGAGGAAATATATACTTATAAAACATGTACTGTAGATATATAGAAAGAGGTCCCAAAAAGAGGTTGTTCCCTTAAGAGTTAAGATCTGCACAGCAATCATAGTAGTAATATAAAATTGAATCATCAATATACAAACAATGACTAATATTACTAATCTAAGAATGCATATTCAATTCAATCAAGAACAAAAGCCACACAATTCACAAGTTTATGTTAAGATGGCTGTTTGATTAAGAGAGTGTTAGCGGTTTTGGTTTAGGTTTAGGTTAATTTATTTGAAAGAATTTGAGAAAAACCAGAAAAAATTTCTAGCAATATTTGAAAATGACAGAATAGAATGAGCACAGATAAAAAATGGTATAGAGAGTATATATCAAATGCTTATCTGTGCTCATTCTCTTCTGTCAATTTCTATATCCCAAATTATTTATATAACAATTTCAAATAAATAGAAATACAATAAAATACCTTTAACTAATTACCAGATATAGAAACATTCATGAATTCTATAAAAAGAAAAATACTCATAATTGTGGAAGCAGATCTGAGGAAAAGAGTACATACCCGTTAATGGAAACAAAAACATCATCGAAACAGAACAAAAGGAGGAAGGAAAAAACAGCCAAAAGGAGAAGGAAAAAAACAGTATATTGTCAAAAAATGTTTGGAAAATGAGAACCAAGTTGTTTAAAATAAAAAGATAAGAAAGACACAAACACAACACAAATTCCAACCAAATCCCTGTGTATTCTCTCTCTCTCTCTCTTCAAGTTAATACACTCAGCATAGAGAGAGAGACTCTAGCTGCAACATGTAGATGGGATACGTAGTCAGATTCAGATCTCATCAGTGATGAATGATCTACCTATATATGGTAAATGAAATATGAATTTGAGATTGAAAACAATAAATTATTTATGACCACTTCTTATGCATCTCATCCAAATTTTTAAAATATATATAGACACATGCGTGTTATTATTTTCCTTATGATAATAAGTGTTGTTTAAAGTTTATTAATAAATGCAATAATTAAAGGAAAGATGTATATCATTTTATTAAATTATTTATTTTAAATATATGTTAATTTTTTACTATTAATAATATAAATTATAATAAATATTTTAAAAGTTTTATATACAGTAATAATTGAATAATAATATAAAAATAATTAAAAATATATTTAAAATTACAAATAACATTTATTTAAAGATAAAATTTATTTACAGAAGTAACATTTATCATGTGATGAATGGATCACCGTATATTTCAAGGTGAGAAGTTGATTTAAAAAAAAAAGAGAGTGAGAGGTTAGCTAGAAAAATATCTTGAGGTCTTGTCGCTTGACCCCAACTAACCCTTGTACTGTTGTGTGTGGTGTTGGTCGAAAGAGACACTATTAAATGCTATTTTCCCTTTCCTGCTTGTGACAAAATATAATATTAATTATTAATTTATTTATTTTATTTATTAAAGTACATTATTTATATTAGAGAGTGTATTCATCTAAATTAAATAATTCATCATTTTATAAAATAAAATAAATGATATTAGTCAGTGATATATTAGTTGACTAGTAAATCAAATTAAATATTTTCGGTGTATTGTAATAAATTATGAATTTTTAAAATTAAAAATAATTTATTTTCTTACTTTATCTACTTTAAAAAATCTAGTTTTTAATAGTAACGCATTTCTCCGTTTTTGAGGATAAAATAATATAAATTATAAATAAAAAAAGTTTATACAAAAGATAAAATTATCTGTAAAGTCTAATTTATTATGCAAGTTTATTTATCATTTCATCTATATATTTAAAAGAATAAAAGATAGATTTTTTATTTATTTAATTAAAATAATTTACACAGAGATAAAAATATATTTACTAAGATATAACGATCAAACGGAATTCAGCCCATTAGCATCACTATGGTCTAACTTCGTTATTAAGAGTCGGTTTAATAGACAACATAAAAGTTATGATAGAAATAAGTTATTGTGTCTAAATAAGTGTTTGATAAACCAACAAAATATGATAAATAAATCCATAATTTTATTTTATCTTGTCTCTTTAGTTGAAATTTCTATCGTGAACATGAGTTGGGTTAGAAACCAGTATGATATGATAACAACAATAATTTACTCAATTATCTTTATAAAATATAATTTAAAATATTAAATTGAAATAAAATATAAATATAAATATAACTTTTAAAATATAATCAAAAAATAAAAATGTAAATCTAATTAAATATAAGTATAAAATTAATTAATAGAATTTGATATCAAACTTAAAATAAAATATTAATAATTAATTTTGAAAAAAATTATGATTTTATAACAAGAGTAGTTTTGTCTTTTATATAATTTAAAAAACTAGTATTCAAAACTATAAAAAAAAATTAAAATTATTTGAAATTTTGAAATAAATATAATTTGTTTACAAGAGTAATTTTTTCCATTTACATATAATATATATCATATATTTATTTACATTATAACAAATAAAACAGAACTATTTGGTTACTCGTGATATTTTTTAAAATTTAAATTATTTATTTAGTAGTGTCAATGGATAATTTTAAATATAAAATTATTTCATTACTTACTTATTTGTTTAGTATTTTTTTGTTAATTTATAATATTTTAAAATATGATAAGTTAATTTTTTAAAAAAATTATATGTAATTGTTTACAGTGATAATTTTATTATTTAAATATAATATATATTATATCATATCATGATAAGATGTATATCAAATACATGAAAACATAAAATATTGTTATTCGTCCTTAAGCCCTAGGATTGGACATCTTGTTCTTGTTTCGATGGGACCTCAAAGTGTTATGTCAAGTGACATAAATTATTAATTGCGACAAGATTTTGAAAATCATTATAGGATAATTGTAGTTTGATATATGTTAAATGAATTTCGAAGTTTACTATATGCTAAATAAATCTTGACTAAATTTGCTCAGACATGTGTTAATAAATATGTTAATTAATATATATATTGCGGTGTATTTAATTGTAATTTTAGATTATATAATTGATGTATTTTATGAGTAGAATTGTGGATGTTGTGTTATCGTTGCCGAAATGTATGTTTGAGTATAATATGTAAAGGTAACATGCTATCTGTGAATATTTTTTTGTTACATGAATTAATCTAATCAAATGACATGTATCATGTAGATTGATATATGTAGATATTCAGTGCATCATGTAGATTGATATGTGTATATAAAGTAAAATTTATTTCACCAAATTTTTTAATTATTAAAATTACACTTTTTTTTATTATGCCTAATTTTAAATATTAGACCAGGTTCTAAAAAATATTTAAGATGACTCTGGACCAAATATATTAATTTTTATTGACCAAGTTATAATTCAGATGTCTATTATAAAAATAAAAATAAAAATAAAACCAAACGGTATAATATATAAAACAAATTACTAAAACAACTACTATAATTATAAAATAAAATAAGTTTCTAACCTAAATTCCAACTATTTGAGCCGTAAGTTTTATCTATAGATATAAAAATCATACAAAGTGATCATATGATTGCAATAATTTAACCAAAGCCAATTAAATTAGTTTGATGTTTTTTAGTGGATTTGAGTCTAAGTTGAGCTAAACGAATAAATCAAACATTTATTGATTTGAAATATCTTTTCACTTGATTTTAAAATAAATTGTCCAATACTCAAACCAAATCAAATCATTATCTTTTATCAACACTACATCAATATTGGTATCTTAAACAATATGTTGTATTTAAATGTATTTTAATAATTATATATAGTTTTTGTCCTTGAAGTTAAGAAAATTGTATTAATAGTGTAAAAATTTGGAACTAATTTGCATGTATCGACAATGTAAAAATATTGTACACTGTCAATTAATCATAACCGTCAGATTAATAAATCAGTTTTATTTTTATCATAATTACTTTGAAAGTCACACTTATAAATGTTTGTGATGTGATGACTTTGTAAAATTTTTTACATTTACAAAACATATCAATTAAACTCCAAAAAAATTAGAATTTAAAAAAAATAGATTTTTAAAAGTTAATTTTTAATTATTAAAAATGTCGACTAAAATTTAATCTATTACCTCTCTATAGATCTATTAAAATTCTTATTAGTGTTAAGAATCTAATCGTCGATATATTTTTATAAATTTACAACTTAAAATTCTTATATACAATATAATATTATATTTTTTTTATTTATCCATTAAAATTTTAAAAATTTTATCAACCCGATATTTTAGTTCAAATTATTTGTGTCACTTCTCTTCCTCTTAATTGCTCCAAATCCCCCAACCTCACTTTTCATTTAATTTTAGGAAGATGATTGCTCTCATTGTTCCTTCTTAATTGCTGTATTTATAAAAATAATATTATTTTTGTTTAATTATCGTTTAAAAATTCAAAACAACGTTAATTATTAATTTGTCAATACCATTTTAAATTATTTATTATAGAAAGAGATATATTTGATGAAATAACTACAGATAAAATATAACCAATTATATAAAAAAATAACAAACTTTACTGATTATAGTATAAAATGATATTTAAAATATATAGCCTTTAAAATAATATTATATATTAACTAGTTAAAAAATTAATACAAACAAGACGGAAACTAATTAGAAGGAAAGTATTTTGAAATCTGTGCATCTAGCGTTTGGTTCCTCCAATTTACTAAAATCACAAAATTGTCTTTATTTTCTAAAATTCTCGCGTGCACGTTTTTGTAAAGCATATTTGATTTTTTAATGTTTTATTATGCCATCACTTATAAATTAATTAAATATTATATATAATAAAAATATACAAATATATTATTATATTATATTATATATATATATATATATTAACTACAATATCACCTCACTCTCTATTTATTTTCTACTTACTTTCATTCTATTGACATTCTTTCCTCTTATTTTCTGTGCTTCTATTTTCTTTCCTCATTCAAACACAGCATAAGAGTTATCTGCAATCAATCTAGTTTGATCTTCTAAAACAAAGCTTTAATTACTGTCACATCCACAACAATAATCAATATGTATAGCTTGGGGTAAAAATATGATGTTTCTGTGATAAGGTTTAGTAATTAAACAGATCACTTTGGTTGTTTTAAAAGTTGAATATGTAAGTCCAACATGTTATCTCATAGGTTTTACTAGCAAGTTAACGAAGATAAATTGTATGCATGATAAACCATAGAGTAGAAGAAGAAAAAATTAATGAAGTAAACATAGGCAAAACTTTTTTGTTTAATGATGTCTAACCTAATCTTATTAATCACTAGAAAGAAAAATTAATATGTTTCAAACGTTTCGCATGACAAAAAGTTTATAAAATCGAATTTTGTAAATATTAAATATTAAATTTAGGATAAGTACTATTTCATTTGTCATTTTTTTTCTTAAATTATTTTTTATTTTACCATATCAATACAGAGTAGGTCCATTAAGTCCATTTTTTAAATGTCTATTTACTTGCGCCTTATAAATATAACTCATGTTGTAATAGAAAATACACAATAAGATAATATTACTATTTACTATCTCTTCTTCTATTTTCTCTCCTCTTATCCTTCATATCTAATCTTCTATAGTTTCACAACATGTTATCACCACATAGTTCCAACAACAATAAATCACCACATATATAGCTCCAACAACAATAAATTTAATGAATGTACATTTTCATGTTAATATTATATATATATCATATATATTTATTCCATATAAATTTTGGAAGACTTCAATATTTGTGCATCACAAATGATTGTTTAGATCTATTATATAATTATTGAAGAACTTAAAAAAAACTTAATATTTATTCTCTATGAATTTCAGAAGAATTCAATTTTCACACATCTTTAAAGAATTGCACAAAGAATTGTTTTATATATTGTTTAGATTTGTTATATAGTTATTGAATAACTCTAAAAAATCAATATTTATATTTTATGAAATTTGAAAGAATTTAATATTTTTGTATCCTTAAAGAATTGTATAAAATTATTTTCTATATTGTATAGATATGTTATATAGTTCTTGAATAACGTTTTAAAAAATTAATATTTATTTTCTATTAATTTTGAAAGAATTTAATATTCACGCTTCCTTAAAGGATTATCTTATCGATATTTTGCAACATTTATGTTTTATAAATTAAATAGTAGATTTGTCTAAATCAATTTTACAATTATTTTATAAATCAAAAAATAGTTAATTGTATTGTTATTTGTGTTTAATATTCGTTGAATTTGATTGTGTTGAATTTTCATTGAACCTTATTGTTATATTTGTTTGATATTCATATATTGCTTGATTATTGATTACCCACGGATATACCGTAAGTAAAGCCAAAATATGTCGTAGATAATGTCAGATTTTCTTGTAGTACTCTTTTTTCTTCACTAGATTTTTTTTTTTCTATTAGATTTTTTCTAATAAGATTTTAATGAAGCATATCTTCAATGGACATTCAAGGTGAAGACTTATTAATATTAGATCCACTAGATCCATTGTTGAACTTCAGTTCACTTGTGCCTTATAAATATCACTCACATTATAATAGAAAATATACACTAAAAGAATACTATTATTCACTTGCTCTTCCTCTCTTTTCCTTGTTCATCTCTACTCTCTTATATTATGTCATTATTTCAATTAGTTTCACAACAAATACAAAATTAATTATTTTTTTCAATAGTATACTCTTATTTCTTATATATCAACTCATAAAACTTTGTTATAAATTATAATTAATAAAAATAATTAAGTAAAAAATTCATTTTGTTATTGAAATCAACACACGAATCGGATCAATGGGTATATAATTTCAATGCATTATAGCAACAAAAAGAATATATAATATACTATTATTTATATTGAGCTATACTTAGTATAGTAATTATATTCAATCAAAAAAGTATAGCAATTATATCCAATGTTGATAATGAATTATTACTATATTTAGGAAATTTAAGATTTATAATGAGTCATTAAATGTGTTTGCAAGAAAAATAAGTGACGTAACTCCTATTAAAGTTACTTTAACTTGATCTCTATACTATTTTTATTTATTTAAATTGGTCTCGAACCTTTCTAAATAACCTAAATTAATTTTAGTCTTTAGAAACTAGTTAAATAACCTAGTTAATTTGGTTTTTGAAAACTTGTACTTGGTATGTAGGATGGGATTGACCTAGGTCTATATGATACGTGTGAGATGTTAGATCTCCATTCATTGTAAATTGGTCACTGTAACTAAGAAACATTAATATTATCTTGAATGAAGGTCTATATGATACGTGTGAGATTTTAGATCTAATTAAAATATGTTAGCTTGTAGTTATTGTTTGTGGCTATGTAGGGACAAGTGTTATCCTTGAAATGGTTTTTGTAGCAAATTATAGGATTTGCGGTGCCACATGCAATGCATTTTATTTCTGCAGTGTCATTAAATGCTTCTGAAGGTGTCAAGATTTGTTTTTTTTAGCCACACCTAAACCGAAATTGAATTAGTCAAACTGATTTGGGTTGCAGAAATGGTACAACCACGTTCAATAAATTTGATGCATTTTAGTCAAATATATTTATTATGAATCTTGACGCAGTTTCATAATTTATACTTCTTTCGTCTTAAAATAGCAGTTATTTTATTATTTTATATATATTAAAAAAATTATATATGAATAAAAGAGATAATTATGCATGTTTATTTTAAATTTATTTTTTAAAAATTTATTTATTTATATTAAAAATTATTTTTTATTATTTGAATTGTGTTTGTTTTAAATATTTTTAAATTATTTTGTTAAAAAATTGTTTTTTAGTAAAAATAAAAAGATAAAAATAGTAGGTTTGTTCTGTAATGGATAAGAAAAAAAATATGCCACAAAATTAAAAAATACTGAATAAGTACTTGATTGAGTGATTGATAGAGAGGAGAAAATGATATAAGTACTTTTATTTATTTTTTTGAAAATTTGAAATTCTCTGCATCAATTCTTACTTGTGTTTTCTCCTTCCCCCACTCATCCGTGGTCGTTTGTCTATGATTAGGTTTTCATAGGTAAGTTTTTTTTTTTTCTTTTTCCATTTTTTCACATCGTCTTTTGTTTCTTGTTTTTAAGTATTTTATTCAAATCATTTTATCTTTACATTATTCATATATTGATATAAATTTATTTTTATTTTTGTGTTTTATTTATTGTTTTTTTACGAGTATTTAAAGTGCATTAATCAATTTTAAAATGGGTGTAAGAAATAAATTAAACTAGTAAATCTTAAAGTGACTAATTTGAAATATTTCAATTATTCTCTTAAAAAGAGATAAGTATATTTAGAAATTATGACATCATGCTTATGGTATGGTAATTTTAGAAAAGAGAGATAAGTGTATTTTGAAATGTCATGTTTTTTATGATAATTTTGTAGTTTAAAAAACATCACTTTTATAAAATTATATATAAACAAATTAAAAATATTTATAAAAAAAAAACCATTTTTATTATAGTAAACAAACAGAAATCAAAAAATCATTTTGAAACAAATTTCTAAAAATTAATCTCTAAATTTTCTAAACTAAAAATTATTTTTATTTAAGTTCAAACAAACACACTTATCCTTCTTAGATATTAGTACAAGATCATAAATACATAGTAAAATATATTATATTAAAAATAATGTAAATAATAGTAATTAAATAGTACAATTAAAAAAAAGTGTATTAAACATTAAAATAGTTAATTATTTTAAAATAATTTTTTTTATAAATATATAAATTATAAAATTAGTTGAGACTTAACAAACTAACCACTAAAAACTAGTTCTTCACTTTTTATTTACTAGCTTCTACACTCAATTATCTAACTTTTGTATCTAAATATCCTATTGGAATGTGTTTAAAGATCTCGGGTAAAGAAAATTTGAAAGCCTAAACTTTGTTGGCTAAAAATAATTTACATTGTTGAAAACACATCTAATAAAAAGGAATATGAAATCTTACACTTAACCGTCCATTATTTTTGTATAGTAATTAAAATGTAAGTTTTTTCAAAAAGAAAACTATCACCAATTTTTTGTAAAGGAATTTTTTTTCACTTAAGATAAAAAAAGATTTTCATGTAATGCTGTATTTTTACTTTGTTTTTTTTTTTTCTTTTTAATCTTTGTTCTTGATTTTTGTTGTTTCTCTTCTGAATTCTTCATCCAGATTTTTTTTAATTGACAGGCTACAACTTCTTACTGGATATTTTTGTTGAAGAAGATTTTTTGAATTGCTATGTTATGGTTTGTTTACAATTGGTGGCATTGTATTACTTATAGAACCATCTTCTTCTTCCTTTATTATCTTAGAAACAATTTTGCTAATTTTTTTTTATTGTTGATTGAAATATTGAAACTTCATAGAAATCTACATTTTGTATTTCTCTATCATTGTTATTTTCTTCATTTCTTTTGTTGTTCTTCTTTTTTGCGAATATTTACGAATATTGTGGTTTCTTAAAAAGATAGAGAGAAAAGAATATATTTGTTAAATTTGATCTATTTATTGCATAAGAAAAATTCTCTTCTAATATCATATTAGGTATCTTGATAGAAAATATAAAAAAGAGATAATATTAAAGTGAAATGAGATAAATTTTATATTAATAAAACGAGATAAATATACAAAAAGATCTTTACTATACATAGAATTATCAGAGGCTTAACAAACTAATCAATTAAAAAATAACTCTAACTAACATTTACATTTAAATAACTAACTTACTTTTGTATCTAATACATACATGTAACAAAGTGAAATTGTTGGAGACCAATAGTTATTAAAGCTTTTAATTTCACAAGTTCAGTAATTATGGATTTGATCTCAGCATATATGTTGGAGGGACTAAAAATTTTATAGGTTAAAAGGCTCCAAAAAGAAAAACTCTTAAAATTTTTTGGGCTTACGTGGACCTATGGATCCACTTTTTCAAAAAAAAAAATCAACAATTTTTAATTCAATATTTTTTTTCCTTTTTAAAATCAATACGTGGATCTATTTATAATTTTTTTTTCTCAATTTTTTGATTCAATAAAAATATCAATGTTTTCAAGAAAAATAATTTTTTATTTTTCTCACAAAATTTTCCGAAAAAAAAAATATTTTAGATTTTCTTAAAAAAAAATTATAATCTTTTTTCGACAAAAATAAATATAAAAAATTTATAAACAAAATATCTCAATTAAAAAAATATTAGACCTATAAATCCTCTCACTTAACCCCAAAAAAATAATAAAATAATGAGCTGAAACCTTAAAAAATTATATAAGATTTTTAAGAGGAGGTTTGACACTTTAGGACTTTATTGACAATTTTAATAGTAACGTTATTTTTTATAGAAATCATTAATGAGAGAAAAATATAAAAAATATAATACATATTTTCTATTAATAATGAGATTGTTATTAACATCAAGTCACTGTAAGATTTATATAGTCAATGAGAATAACAAAAAAAAATGTAACTAACTAATTAACAAAGATAACACTTAAGTCGTTAATTCATTGATAAAAGTTTAACTTCATAAATACAAAATATATAGTTTAAATATTTTCAGTTATAAAATATCATTAATAATATTTTATTTATAAAAAAAATTATCTCCCCAATTCTTTTTTGAAAAAAACAAGTGTAATATCCAATAAACAATTAGCAGATCAATACATATCTTTTTACCCACCTAAGAAGTTACATTTTGTGATTTTTTTGGTTGCCATGTTGTTATGCTTTTATTTATTTTTATCCGTTATTGTACGGAGCAGAACTATGTTTCTTCTTTAATATTTTTGTTAAGAATATTTATTGACTATGACACTACTTTAAGGTTAGGATCTCTATAATGTCTACTTTATAATAATAACAATTGGTGCCAGCAGCTTAATCTTTCCTAGTAACATCTTTCTATCTTATTTAATATAATTTGATTTAATTACAAAATTTACTTATATTTACCTCCATTACATTCTATTTAAAAAAAAATATTTGTAGGGGCTTTAAGAAACTGCCTAGGGTTATAGAAAAGTATAAAATACAAAAACAAAACCAAATAATAATATTTCATATTCTTTAAGACTTCATTATTTTGCCTTGTGATATATCTATATATATATATATATATATATATATATATATATATATATAGCACTTTAAGTCATAAAATTTAAGTATTTATTATTATGTTCTTTAGTCTTCTTTAAAGGGTACATTAGCATGAGAAAACCTTGGTAGGGTGAGGTATCCTTGTTAGGTTTGTACATTAGGATGAGAAATCCTTCCTTGTAATTGAAAGAAAAATATACACCGTAATGAATTTAAAAATTTAATTACGCAGTGAAAATCTCAAACGATTGCATGGAGACAAAATGTAGATTACAAGTAATTGGTGCAGTAGTGATTTAATCAAGATAAATTCATTGGAACTTTTATTTACCCCACTCTCCTTATTTCACATTTATTGCAGTTTTAATTCTAAATTAAAAATTTGACCTATACAATGGTAATTTTTTGCATAAAAATAGCAATTCATAGCTCCAATTGTAAATTTGAAGAGAAATTAAAACTTGTAGAGCTAAAAAATACCATTTTTTTTGACTAAAAGTTGTCATCTTTAGGGTAAATTATGTTTTGGGATCAAAATTCCAAAAAATGTGAAAATAAAAGGACCAAAAAATTCAATTTTAAAATAAAAAGATTATTTTTGAGAATATATTAAAATTGGAGGATTAAAAGTGCAAATAAACCAAGTTTTTATGTATCTTATATACTCAATCTGAAATGAAATATAAACAAAAATTATATAAAAATATTAATATATTTAATTAAAAATTAACAGCAAATATATTAGTTATTTTGATTTTTTTACTTACATTTTATTATAGAATAGTATTTTCCATTCTTATTGAAATGCTTGAGCTAACAACACGCATCTTCGCCTATAGTTCACTTGTGACACAAAAAGATAAAAGAAAAGGAGGAGAAAAATAAAAGTAATTAGGAAGGTGCTATTAAATAATGTATTGATACTCTCTGCAATGGTTTCTTAATTTCTTTTATATATATATATATATATATATATATATATATATTCCAATTCACTATTTATTTATACTTTAAGAGTGTGCTCCTATTGTATATGGTTATTCATTCAAAACTTTTACTTATTTGTGTTTACGTTTTCACCTACCTTTTGGCCACATTACATTAATACATTCAAATGTAATACCTTTTTTATTTTACGGATGTTAATATCATCTGTTTTTTTCAATTACACTCAAATATTACTTAACGAATTAAATTTACATAAAATTAAGTTTATATAATATATATGAATTGAGTTCTCCTAACCTATTTGAATGTAATTAAAAAAAATGAATGTAACCAACAAAAGTGTTTTTTGTTCTTGCATTCTTACAGAACAAATAGTGAAAATTAGATTGCTTAACGAAGCCCATGTACATTTTCTTGAAAGGAATAGAGCATTGCTTATACCCTACAAACAAAGATTGTTATGAGTTACCAAATTCAAAATGTAATGATACCAAATTCTTGAAAGGAATAGAGCATTGCTTATACCCTACAAACAAAGATTGTTATGAGTTACCAAATGTAATGATTGATACCAAATTCAAAATTCAAGAGAACAAAATATGACTTGCAAATCCATCAACAATCCCAAATTTGTTCATGGTCAATGCCATTGGCATAACTCAATTCCAGTAAATGTAATTGTCCCCGGTGCAACAAATGGGAAACAAGAACAAAACCAGAACCCTTGGAATGAGGAAAATTGAAAAAGATTGGACATATCCTCCATAGTTGGAAGACTGATTGCTGACAGTATATTGAGATTCATAATGGAGACATAAACAAAATGTTCAATCATTAATTTACCAGAAAAATGAACTAATATAAAGGACATTTAAACCATATTCTGTAATACAAAAAGCTATTTAGGTGAATAAACATAAGCATTTAAAAGAAATCAATAGTTTAGAAGCTTCATTGTAAGGAAGATTCTAGTATGCCAGATTTAGAGATTAATAATGTGCAAATATTAGACTCCTAAATACGAATTAAAACGGTGTTCTTAACTATTCAGAGCACTAACAGTCCAATACAATACAAACCCTGTCTAATCTTAGTGACTGTATGAGCTGGTAACATTTTTCATAAATAAGAAACAAGTCATGCCTCAAGAGGTCTTTTGTGACCATTACAACATGCTAACATCACCAAATTCTTAACTTCCTCAAAGACATGCTACCAAAAAAGAAAGAACTGGAGCATCAACCAAAATTTAGACCCCCGCCTGAGTACTCCACTTCCTGAAGATACGAAAAAGTTAAGTCATGAGCCCATAAAGCATAGAAACCAAAGGAAATTGCATTGCAATTCATGAAAATCATAAAAGGAAAATTGACAAATAGGATGAAGTAGGAGAGATGCCAACAAGTCATAGATTTTTTTAGTGGATAAAACCAGTTTTAGATCCATTTTCAAAATCAATAATCATTTCTGAAATTAAGTGGTCACAAGTTCATACAGTAAACTTAAAGCATGTGTTTGGGTTTTGACAATAATCTAACAGCATTGCACCAATTCTTTATTGCGGCATATGTTCTTTTATACACCAAATGACTGTGGTTCATCTATCATTATTCCGATATCAACACCATAGAAATAAATGACTTGGAAGCATTACTTTGCAATTAATGTTACCAATTTCTTTTTTTACAGTATGTTAACAGTTTCATTTCAATAAAGCAAAACTGATTAATCATAGCATTCAAGTACTGTTTCCCAAATTTACTATGCAACATCTAATGCCCGATGCAAGTATAGAAAGTACAAGACAACACAGTCAATTCTATACCAGTAAGAGGAAATGTACTTAGGAAAGATAGGACGAGTATTAGGCTCCATAATATCTAAAGGAGTTCCAATGGATGCCAAGAAAGTTTATTCAAATAGTGGCCAGTGCCCAAATCAGTAAAGGCTTTGCATCAGGTGGCAACCCAACACCTATGCCATTTCCTAAGGTTATTTAGGAGGACTTGAACATAGATTTTATTGTAGCACTTGTAGGTATAAAGGATATAATGTAATTTCAGTGGGTGGTGACAAAGTCAGCAAATATGGCCACTTTACTGGCCCAAGCACCTGTAATTAGCTCACTTCATTGCAGATGCTTTTACATGGAGACATTTTGCTAACATGCCATCCCTACTTCTATTGTGCATGATCGGACCCCATCTTGAAGAGCAACCAAAGGCCTGGTATGAGGTTCTATATTGGAGAAAATACTGGTATAACCAGTTTCAAGAGTGCAGAAAACTGCTCTCTTGCTAAGGTTGCAATGGAACCCCCCTCCTTCCAACTCTATTACCTACATAAGCTCAGATCCACCCTAAATATCATGTATACTGTTATTTTTCCTATTTATTCTGCTTTCATTTTGGTTCAATGGCAGGACAGGCCTGCAAAAAATGCTACTTTGTAGGACAGACTTGCTATTTATGACCAGTTTCCGAACTTTAACCTTGAGGACAAGATTGGATCTTTAGCAGAGGTATTGTTAGGAACAGGCTTCAGCAACTTATACATGAACCAATGATCACAGACAGTAAGTGGGTTTTAGTTAACACAATAGCTTGCAGCAGTGGTTAGTTAGGTAGGAGTCAGAGTTTAAATAGCATGAGTCATCCAAAATAGAGATGGTTGGCATAGTAGCCAGTTAACCGGTATTATCTCCCTTGTATATCAGAATAAGAGAAATAATGAACCTCGTCTCCATCTTTGACCATCAATTTGACAGTATGAGATAACGATAAGATAATAACTACTTATCAAATTGAACTCAGACTTATAAATCATGTAGCTGCAACTCAATAGAATAAAGCAACAAAGTGTAGAATTCATTCATTTAATCAAGAAGAGGTACTAGAAAATGCTCCAGGGTTTTGTCATAACACCTTGAAGCCAGCAAGATAATGTGTCAACAGAGTGTCAAACCTTTTAATTATCGTTTTAAGAAGACTCAAATTTATTATAAAACAAATAAAAGTGTATCATGCACTTAATATATTAAAAAAAAATCTAACCAGAGCAGGTGGTAAGGATGACACCCAGTCTGATGTGTGGGTTGGAAGCAGTCCCATCGCATTGAGCTGTAGAAGAGAACAGTCACATATGAATATGGGGAAAGTTAATAAGTACATGGGCTAAAACCATAAGCAATTTAACCCAAGTATCCAACAAAATGAAGCAAAACTGTAAGTTTTGAGGTAAAAACCATGTATATATACCTAGGCTTGTAAACCACTACTAGAATCTGGTGCTTACCAATTTTTTCAGAGTTAACTTGAGAACTCATACAAGCAATTTAACTCGTAAATACTTACAAAAATAACAAAGAAACTACAGGAAATTTAACTCATATTTGATTACATATATTACCTTCCAAACACCTAGTGCCAAGCCTCCCAGATTGAGGGCCATGAACAACAACTTAGGCCCAAGAAGCTCCACTTTACTGTCTTTGTAAGGTTCAAACACTGCAAAAAAAAGAAAAAACAAATAATAATGATGATAAGCAAACATGAACAATCTCAGAACAAACTGAACCATGTAGACTGAAGAAGACAACAAGTTACTCCAAAACTAATTGCATGGTTGGCAAAGCTCTTTTTAAATGGGGGGAGTTAATCGCTTTTTGTTTTTAATTCAAAAGCCTCTTTGGATCCCAGAAGCTTATGATCAAGGTTTCCAGCTGCGGTTGCAGTTGCATTTCAATTTTTCAAATTGCAGACAAATGTGATTAATGTGTCCACAATTCAAGTTGCACAGGCCTTAAAACCCTTATATTGCAAAGCACAATTTAAAATCACGTGTTTGATTAAAATTTAAAAGCTGTTTTGAAAACAAAATAATTCATTCAAACACACAATTACATATCTTATCAGATCAACTCCTTATAAGTCACAATAAACCAACAGACAATTTTAGGTGTTCAAATCTCTATGAAGTTGGAACACCAGAAATTGTGGTTAATAAAATTCAAATTCATGGTTAATATAGTTCAGTTGATCTTGAGCTGTTTCTACACCTCATTAGCCTTCAAAGAAAGTGCTGTTGATAGTCCTTTCAAAAAAATAGTTTGGTTGATAGTTAAGTAGTTATCCAATCTTGATATACTCATCAACCAGTTATTAATTGTATTAACCATTTAGAAAGGTTTCGAATATAAGTCCCAAATTGATGTTCAAATAACAATTATGTTTATATAACCTAGCTCAAATAAGATAACAATTATTGAAAGGACATGGAGAGAGAGAGAAACCGTACTTTTTCCAACACTTTGTAAGGCACTTATGGGCTGCCAAAGAGCTGAGAAGGTAATACCAATGCTAAACAAATGAACAGTACTACCAGCCATCCACATCATGAACCCCATCATTAACAAATTCTTAAAAGGGGCTTGTGCAACTTCCCAAGCTTTCTGTTTCCAACATAGAATTAATAAATTAAAAACAGAAATTACAGAATTTATGTCCTTAAACAAGGCCGATGTTTCATCCACAAATAGACCAATGCTCAAGAGTCACCTAAAACTTTACAACAATCAAAAACCGTCCTAAAAAATATAAGCTAACGATTCTCTTGGACTTTACAATTGAGACAATGACTTGATCCTTCCATAAAAATAAGGGAAAACCAGTGTAGTTCTCAAAACTCAACTAGTTGAACCAACCAATCAAATCACTCAGTTGAAAAGATGAGAAGAGTCACTAACATATACTTCTGATTCAACGTTAGAGTTTCGGGTGATTTTTAAACACAAGAGTACCTAAAAGTCATCTAAAACCTTAAGAATAACCAATCCTTAACTAAGACTTTTGTGTTGACCTCAGAGTTTCGAGTGATTTTTAAGCATCAATTATACCACTATTGATAATCATCCACTGCGGATTTTGCCTCTTTACCATAACTTGGAAAAAGAAAAATTAAGTATAAAAAAAGTGAACCTGAGCTTTCCAGTTGGATTCAGCATCCTTCTTTTGGCGACTAAGCGATGAATCATCCTACAAAATAAAATTTTGAGTTAACATTTGTAATTGTGAAAAAGGTTAATTGAGAAATTTGGAATGAAACGAATTGAAAAAGAAACCTGATCGAGGGAAGCGCGTGAGAAACCAGGAGGATCGAGAATATCGCGAGAAGTAGAATTATCGGAGAAATCAACGGCCCATCTTCGTCCCAAGGATCCGATCACAGCCTTCCCTTTATCCATTGAATTGAATTATCTGTGTAGCTGTGAAGACGAGCACACAGCGAGGGTTTATTCAGATCGCGGAATTCACAGTCACGTTAAACTGTGAAACACAAATTTATAACACCATGATGTTAATTACACGACAGCTATAAATACAAAAGAGGCGAACTATTCTAATTAATATGTTAACCCATAATTAAAAAATCAGTTTAATTGTCTCAAAATAAGATGTGTTTATAAGTATAATTTTTTTTTTATCACTTTGATTTCTAAGAAAATATATCCTTATTAATTTGGAGTTCGGTTAAGATAGTAAAATATGACTTAAAATTATTTAATTATTAATTTAATTAAAATTCTCTTAAATAATTTGTTGTTATTTAAAATTTATTAACTATTTAATTAAAAATAATTATTTTTTATGAGTAAAGATTTTTTTATATTCAACTCTTTTATAAGAAATTTAGGAATTTTTATAAGAAATTTAAAAAAACATCAGAAATACTGCTTTTATTTTCTAAGTTATTTTCTAAAATACCCTTTTTTTAAAATATATTGTCTTTTATAGGATCACATAAATCTCATTCTAACTTCTGACTTTCTAACATATAACTTTTTATTGAACAAAAAAAAGACATAATTTTTTATTTATGTTAGGGACTCGTCCTTGAGTCGAGATACAACTTCCCTAATTGGCTTTATTGTTTTTTATTTACTTTTTAAAATGAAGAAGGGTGACATCATTGAGATGCAACTTTAAAATAGTACTAATATTGAAATTAATTAAAAAATGACGTTAACATAATTAATAATACAAATTTAAAATAAATGGATAAATAAAAATTATTTATAAAATTACAATTATTTTTGTGTGTTCTAGTTATGCATTGAGAGATTTCCTTACTATACAGAGAAGGTCGGTGGTGACTCGACATCAGACATGTTTGTTCTTGTGCTTTATCTATGGTTGGTTGTTCTTGAAATTGTGCTTTATCTATGGTTGGCTGTTCTTGAAATGGTGTAGCGATCAATATTAATCAAGCCATTATTTCCAAACTGTGGTGCTAAAGAACTAGCATCATCTGACCCAATGTAATATATATCAACCACCAAATGATGGTATACTATTATTGTGAGAGTACATATTTTCAAAAAACACTCCTAGTTTTAGTGACAACACTTGTCCCCTCTTCACTCATTCACAAAGTGACCATACTCCACTTAGATTTTGAAAATTCACTCACTTTTAAATAGTTTGTAGTTAATAGCGAGTGAATTTATAAAAGATAGTTGATAAGGAATAAACTAACCAAATATTTATAAAGTTGTGGGAGAATGATTGTTAACAACAAACTCATTTTAATCACACAATCTTATATGATTAAAGTTATCTGCAATAATCTAACGGTTTAGTTTTATATATAAAACTATATCGTTAGTAATTCAAAGTTCTTGCAGAGAGGTAAATAAAATAACGAAAATTGTACGAAACAAAGATGCAATAAACAATGATGTATAATTTTAACTGTTACTAACATTTGCATAAAGTATAATCACATGCAGTTTACCAGATTGGAATCGCTAATGTGATATCATTTTTCATCCTAGCTTGATCATCATTTTTTTGTAACTTGTGATAATTGAATTTTGTAATAAATTTGAATTTAGTAACTTGTGATAATTGAATTTTTGTAATAAATTTGAATTTAGTGAAATATTATTAAAACTTAATTACATTGATTAGAAAAATGTTATTAATTGAACAAATAAACTAACATTAGAAAGTGATTCCATGTCGGGGAACAACAGTTCCAAATAGAAACAGCTAACATATGGCTAGAGAGACACCTAGTATTTGGATTCATGTTTTTTTCTCATTTATAAGACTCTCAAGGTAAAACAAAATGTCCTACGGCAATTATATGTCACACAAGCGTAGTACATAGAAAGCTGGTAACAGCATGCAAGTTAAATGTCAGTCTTAAGATTACTGAACTAACGATGCTTCTCAAATGAACTGAAAATTTTCAAGGAAACAAAAAAACTAAGAAGAAAACAGCCAAAATTATTATTTTTATTAATTATTAATTTCAAATGAGTAACTAAACATTGATATGAAAATGGTGGCATTTTTACTAGTGATACACCACCTTCTCTGCCTTTTACATTTTTCACAAAATACTTGTTTGAAAAAATAGCCGCACTGTTGGTCAAGCTGTACAAGAATAATCTAGTAATAACCTTCTTTGTCTTACTAGATCGTGAAGGTCATGAACAATCTTGAACACGGCATCTGGTCTAGCTTGCCTCAGTGCATTTTGAGACATTGTTTTTAGTTCGTCGGCTTTTGGACCAAACCAGTCTGCAACAATTGTTGCTATCTCTTTAGGCGATTTAGAGTACTTTCCACATCCATTTTCAACTACATAGGGAACATTGCCGGCTTCCTGAAATCAAAGGAACTTCTGTAAGCTCACCAATTTTTATCATGAACGAAAAGATCAGTGAAAATATTTACTTGTGACGGTGTCCTCAACTACCAACAATCAAAACTAAAACTAGACCCTACAACAACATAATATGAGTTTCTACCCCCTCTACCCTCACTACTAAAAGCATGCATGATAGACCAATTTAAAGTACATATTTATCAATATTGCTACTCATTTTGTTTTTCAAGGAATGTTCACAGGTTTCCTTATTTGAAGGTGGTCCTGCCTGCCGAGGGTTTGTTCCACTCACAGTTTCTGTGGTGGATTTTTTTTCCGCAGAAATTTGAACCTAGAAAGAACCTCTCATACTTTGAGAAAGATTCCAATTCATGCTTCCATTTATGGAAACTAAAAAACTATTTCATGTGTCATGTAACTAATTTCTAGTAGCTAAAATATACCAATTATGTTACAAACCTCAGCCTCAAACTTAGTTACAACAATTAGCCACGATTGAGCAAGCTAACTTGTTCAAAATAATACAAAATAATGACAAGGTCGAGAAATCGTGAAATGAGAACCACATTACCTGCCCGGCAATGTAATCATTCAAAATAATAGGTAGGCCTCGAATCATGGCCTCTGCAATTGTCCCTGGGCCTGCCTACAAAAGCAAAAAACAAATCCACCAATACTCAATAGCTATCATCATAACCTAGGTAAGAAAAAGTAAGTCACGACAGCAAGATCATACCTTTGTAATAATGCAATCACAGGCACCCATGCATTCCTCAATTTTAGTAACAAACCCCTTGACCTACACCATGGATAAAAACAATATAAATTAGGGGCTTCCATATCAACATATTACATCCCCCACCCCAAACCAATAAATTTTTGATTAAAAATATACACAATAAATCTTCTGCCTTGGTTCATATGGAAAGAAAAACTGTCAAAACATGCATATACTAGTACATGTCAGTCATCATTGACTACTGATAAAAACTTAAAGTTTAAGCATATAGAGTAGTAAGTAACTAAGATAGAGGAAGTAAAAACACACCCACTACACACACTTCAAGCGTATCAATACCTTCACAGGAATCTTCCAGTCAATAGAACTGAGTTTGTTAGCAAGCTTCTTATTGCGACCACAGATCACAAGGATCTGGCCAGTGGGAACCCCCTCGTCATTTAATAAATCACCGAGTGCCCGAGCAGTGGCCTCAATGGGACCCATGCCTTCACCTCCCCCTATCAATAATACAGCAGGAAGATCCTCATCCATTCCTAATTCCTTCCTCAGCTCATCCTATGAAAAAAATTTACAGAAGCTCAACAAAGTCAACATCACTTGATTTCAAGAAATTTAAATGCAAAAAAAGAAAACATGAACTAATTATGAGCATAGCTGGTCCCATGCTCGAGAAAAAAGAGGAAGGTTGTGAAAGATAGTCAGCAGACAAAAAGTGAAAGTAGATACCAATCAAACCCCTAGTGTACTGATCAATAAGGTTTATCTTAGTGAGTGGAATGATGCCTGCCTATGCAACAACTAGTTTCGAGCCTACCATCATCATGTACACTAACCTAATAAGTAATAATACAATACCTAACTGCAGCCATTAGTTAAAGAATCTGAACCCATAATAAACATCAAAGAAATAAATTGTAGTATTGAACCATTCAAACTTTGATTATTGAGAGAAAAACTGCTATTATTAACTTTTCTATATGCATACGAAGGAAGAAGTTAAGGGTAAAATAAGTTGAACTCTGCTGTGGTTCATCATGAACCATCATGTTTTACTAATTAACAACAACAACCAAGCCTTATATCACTAGGTGAGGTCGGCTCATATAAACCCCCACTTTTTCTCTCATTCCTCAGGCTCCTACTCTCTCCCACTTCTTACGCCCCACACTTTCTCTGTTTCACCTCCATGTCCCATCATGATGGGTTTGTGTGCTTCAAAGATTTCTCGCATAGAATGAAGCTGCTGCAGATGTTTGATGAGTGCTGTTAATTTGAAGATGACAAAGGGTCATGTATGTTGCAAGCAACTGACACAAGGAGAGATATGCAAAGGGAGCAAAAGCAACTTGCTAGATTACTGGAAGCATAAGAAGGGAATACAGAAAAAGGAGAAATAGGAAACGAAAGAGGACAGTGTGTTTAGAGAGAAACAATTTGTAATTTCTGAAACATCGAATACCCCCAAAATAATAATAATAATAATAATAAAATAAAAAATTGAAAATTGAGACTGGATCATGAAAGAGGACGGTGTGTTTAAGAGAGACAACAAATTGTAATTTCTGAAACATTGCAGACCCCCAAAATAATAATAATAAAATCGCAAATCGAGACTGGATCACAAAGGAGAAGGTCCATACTAGAATTTTCGGTAAAATCATGGCCAAGATTGTAGTTGACAGGCCCCTTGGCATATTGAAGGCTAGTGACATATAAATGACTATAACTTGCGAGTAATAATCCAAAAACCAAACAATTAAACAACGAATTGAGAGACTTGAGAATTCTTATTATCCTATCTCACTGTATCAAACAAAATAGAAAGGGTCATTTGGGAATGATAAATATACTACCACTGCATACTGTATTCCAAATCCAGAATTGATGATCAACTACTAGTCGTCCAATCAAGCCATAGTTATATGAAGTTAAGAACATGACATACCTTCGGCCGAACAGGCTTAATAAAGGAAGGTCTAACAGGTAGGCCATAAATCTTTATTTGGGATTGTTCAAGACCGGCTTTTTGTGCCCTTTTTGCAACATCTGTAGTTGGACAATAGCATCTAGTTACAAGCTTGTGAAACCTAAAAATTACAAGAAATAAAATGTCAAATTTAGACTATTGGTAAGATTTCTAAAAAGAAAATACTTAACCAGAACTAAACTAACCATGTTGGATGGCAAGTGCTCAAATCTGTAATAACTGTGGTAAAAACAATCTTCTTTAAAAGGCCCCTTGACCTCAAAATACGAAGTGGAACGTGTTGCATTAGTGGATGCACGCTGATTATTATATCAGGTTGATACTTCATTAACCCTTTAGCAACTTCACTGTAAAAACAGATAGGATATACTTAACCTCTGACAATTGATTTTATACTTTATCTGAGAAGAACTAGCATAAATAAAATTAGTTTCTACAACTAGAAAAATCATTATCTGCAACAACACCAATCAGAGGGCAACAGTTTGAGAATGTATGCAATTTATATAGGTAGTGCTCAAATATCAAATTAGAACTGTGCTGAAATATTGCCGAATTACCATGTTGCCTTTTTTATTGTAATGAACCATGTATTGTATAATCGTGGTTAAGACCCAAAAATCTATGCATATTGCACATGAACAAAAATAAACATATGATGTATTAGATACAAGATACTAGTTTATCTCCACCACTGGAAATCCAGTCCATAACAACACTGAAACTTTTCCAAGATAACATTTATATATTAATCAAATTATCCAAAGGTAACTAATAACTTAAACAACAGGGTGAATGCTAGACGGTCTAGACCAGTATATGGAAATGACTTTCATGCGTGAGTCACTTCATGAATGTATCAGTTATTCGCGACAGAAGATACTAATTTATTTATTTTTATTTTCTCATTGAACTTATTTGACAAGAAACAACAGTAGCAACTGCTATGTGAAGAAGTAAAACAAAACCTCACCGAGCTATGAATGTTGAAGTTGCGGCGAAATTGGACTGATGAACTAGACGTGGAGCAGTTCCATAATAGGTCATCTTCCACAATGGTCCATGTTTCACCAAAAAGCTATAGCTCCTGGGCAATTGATTGAATGGCCAAGGTGTGTGTTCAGACCACAAATCAGTAACAAACACCTGCATAGCATAAACTCTAAACTGTAAACAAAACCCAACAAAAAAAAACACGAATGCTCGCACACAATCTCACACACACACACACACAAGTTTATTTCCTCCACAGTAACATTCCAGCAAGTAAATAAAGAAATTGATTCTAAAATTACCATTCACATGCAATTCAGAATTCATTATCATTCATAAAATAATCATCAATTTACAAAAGTAAAAAACTAGTACCAAGTTGACCCCTTTTGGCTACTGGTTTTACAAATGAAAGAACTAACTAAAATATCAAATAATAGTCATAAATATGCCTGCACGTGGTACATGTAGAAAGCATATTAAACATATCATGTAACATAAGAATTTATGTCATAGATCATCATATGTATACTTTGTCTAATTAGTTTGTGCAGAATCTACCATCTTCGAGTGTAGGAGCAGCTTATATAGTGTAAGTACTTCTGTAAGTGTGCATTTATAAGCAACTTACTGAATAAGGGTTCATTTCAATGAGTTCATTTGAACTAATGACATACTCAAAAATTCGAATAAATTTGTGTAAGTATTTTTAGAGCCTATAAAAACTACTTTTAAAATGTACGTAAACTATTTTTACCTTATTCGAATAAACTCTTCAAGATAGCTTACAAAAATTAATTTTAACCTTATATAGAAACAGTTTAAGCTCATTGCTCAATTGATAAACTGTTCATTAAAATCTTTACATAAACGCAGCCTAAAAAAGTGTTCTAATTGCTCTAAAAACAAAAGTGCCATGTTTTATTCTTCTCACTGCACACTTCTGATCGAATGTCCCGGTGTCAGTTCCAATGTTGAACACTAATTCAGTGTCTGACATCATAACAACATTGACCCCTTGATTACAATTAATTCATTTTCTCAAAGTATTACTGGTGTATGTGTCAAGTCAATATATGTGCTTCACATCTCATTACAAAATTATCAATAAAATTAATTAATTAATTAAACTAATAAAAAAAGAACCTGGTATTCGTCGCCATATTCTTCATAGAAAGCAGCTTTAATAGCTTCAGCAGAAGCACGATGACCACCACCAGTATCACTCATCAAAATCAAAACTTTTTTAGGTTTCTCACGATCACCACCATTCAATTTCAACCCATCATCTTCCACAATAGTACCATTCCCGTTCCCTCCAACACCGTTACCATCCCCCTCACCGTTACCGTTATAACCATCATTACCGTCCCCGTTACCAATTTGCAACGAAGCAAACCCGATCGGAATCCTCTCACAGTGAAACCTAACAGCTCTGTTAAAATCGTGAAAAATGTTCCTGAACTTGTACCCTCCACCAGCCTTCAAACTCAACGAAACGGTGCGTTTTGCTCCACGCGCTACGTTGTTGAAGTACAAGAAATTGGAGATTGGCGAACAAGCTTCGGAAGTTAAGTTTAGAAACGACGACGTATCGATGTTGAAACGCCCAATTTGGGAACCTAAATCGAGAACCGCACTGGGTTCTTTAGTAACACCTGCGGTGGGGTTAAACATAATCACAACTCAATTTTTATAAATAATATAATAATTAATGTGTTAATGTGTGAGTGAGGATAATGAGGTTGGTTGTGGAAAAGTTGTTAAGGTTGGGAGTGAAGTGAGTTCATCGGAGAAAAATATGCTAATGTTTGTTTAATTGTTTGGTTCAGAGGTTTTATATAAGGTTTGAGCTACGAGGTGAATTGAATTGAATACACTAAAAGCAATTTGAAGAGACGAGTTTGCGGGTGTTTGGGTTTTTAATGTAGTTGGGTTGGGTTGGTTTTTTTTAAGTGAATTGGGTTTTAGTTTTTGTTACTATGATGACTAATTTGACTTCATTGTATGGTACTACCGGCCAAGGGTTTTTTTGTCTGGGTCCCACAACCGACCCAGTTCAGATTGAGTCAACCAATGAGTCGTTGCCACGTCACTCCGTGAAAATTGAAGTGCTTTTCAACGCAGGAGGAGCTTTCAAGGTTTTTTTTTTAAGTTGATTCTCCGACTTTGAAGTTTTAAACTTTGAAAACTTTCTTCAAGAGTACGAGGTTTTAGAAGAAGAAAAAAATGCACGAATATTTTAAGCGGGGAGTTTTGTTGTTTTATGTACTTTGAGGCATTTTAAAATTTTTTAGAGACAATTGTTAAATGCTACTGGAGAAATTAGTTTCTGCATTAAAATATATATATTAATATTATATCTAAAAATAATCATTTGTAATCTTAGGATAAACTTTATTTGTATGTTTTTACTACATCGTCTCAATTACAAACACCTTTAATACTTTTTAAGATATGTCAAGTAAAAATATGTAGTGTTTTTATGGATCTGGACTAAATTACAAGTTTTTGAGATTTTTGGATCTGTCCTCCATTAAAAAAATTAATTCTATAGACTTAATATTCTTTTTATAAAAGAACATAACTCTTAAAAAAAATCTGTAAAAAAAACTCAAAATTTATGATATTGAAGTCTATTAATAATTTATTAGATTGAATTTGTGAAATCCACTATACCAAATATGAACAAGAAGAAATTAAGTTCTTAAAAGCAACATACTTATTCGGTTATCCAATAGAAGAACATTAAAAAAATGAAAGAAGAACAATATAAACTATACTTTGTCAAAGAAAACAATATAATTGTTTATTTACTATAAGGATTTGATTATCCTTTTCCATGTTCCGTCCAACTAAACGCATTATAAATTCTAATGCACTTTTTTTTTTTTACATAGATCAGATTATAGTAGCATAAGATTAGAAACAAGATGCTAAATTTGCTAGGCACCCTCCATGTGATTTGCATGTCTAGCACATAGGAATATGCATAAAATTTCAGAATTGCATACTATAGTACATAGTACATAATGTATAGAAATAGACAACTCACGACTCTTGATTAAATTCCGGCCAAAAGAAAAAACCTCATTCCATGTATGTTGGGATTGGAAGTTGAAACAGTCCACCCAAATTAATTTCAAGTCCACACGTTGCCACTCAATAAAACCAAAAAATGTGAATAACATGCATTTACCTTTACGATAATAAATAATGTAAAGCAACACAAGGATATTCTCACGTTGTTGCTTCTTAATTAGCCACATTAGTACATCACATGCTATTTTCAAAAGCAATAATGTCAATATTGTGCTGCACTTGCCGTCCAATTTAATTGTTGTAATTCTTAAAATATATTAAAAATATATAACATTATATATTATTAATAAAATTTTAAAGTAAAATAACGATGATACATATTTTAAATAGATTATTGTAACCACAAGGATGAGTTCAAGTAATTATTTAATATGATTCATCACTGATGGTTGGCCTTAACTTAAAAACCATTAGACTTTCACCGAAGTAGTGCAGATAAAACACACACAAAATAACGATTGTTTTAAGACTAGTATTAATTTTGAATTCGCCATGACCTTTCTTAGTAGGGATTGCAAAAAAATTCAAAAAACTAGGGGAGACAATATATATCAAACCTATCGGATACCTCACAAAAATTAAGAAAATATAAAGATAAGTCGGGTCAAATTTTGATAAACTTATATTGTGAATCAATCAAAAAAATTCAAATAGAATAGGTTTAATTGCAATTCATGCATTGTTTTTACCGATATATAGAATTGATCCTTCTATTTTAAAATTAAAAAAATTATAACTAAAAAATTACAATTTGATATATATTAAATGATGTAGCTTATGAATAGATGATATTGAATAATTAATATCCACTAAATTACAATAAAATCATCAAAAAACATCAATTTGAAATTATAAAATTATTCATTTTTGTAATTTAATTAAAAACATATAAATATTAATACATTTAGATAGTTCTATATCATAAAATTATATGTCACGTCATTTTAATTATATCACATCACCATTTTTTAGTTAAAAAATTTGATGGAAATACCAAAATTGTCAAACTTTAAAATAAATAGACCAATTTCGTTATTGAGTAAAAATAAATAGAGTAAAACTGCAAGTAAGTCAATAGAATAAAAATTATATTGATCTCAACCTGGTGATGAGTAAGTTAGTTTAAGTCATTTGGATAAGAGCTAACAAAGTTTTTGAAATTCCAAAAAAGTTATTAAATGGGTTTTATTCCACAAATGTTTAACACTTACACTAAAATTTAGCACTTCAAATTTCAGCATATCCAAATGAAAGCAATGCATAATAACATCCATGGAACATTTTATCAAATGGGTGGAACTGGTTTTCCCGGTGAGCGAGCGACATGAGTCGATCTCTCTCCATAGATAGAACCATCAAACAATACCTTTATTTCGTTTCACATAAAATAACAAGAACCGATAAACAAGTAAGGGTCGTACTAACAAGTGTCTTAAGTTTTTTGTTGACACGCTAAAAAGTTAACAAGTAGGGTTGTTAAATACCTAGTAGTACTGAATTACTGATATTGAAATTGTTACCTATCCATATAACAATTAAAACTATATAGTACTCTATCTCTATCTAGATCTTTGTCCATTATCATCCCAACCCACTAACTTCTCTGTTTATATCCCCATTATATCAATATGTGACTTATCGAGCTGCAAATTTGTTACTATCCAGGAATTATCATGTTGATCTGATTGTAATTGTAAATGAACATGTTTCCCTAAAAAGTGTTTGGAAGAACCTTCAGTATCAATGTAGAATAAGTATAGCATGATTCAAATAAGTTCTGATCAAATATTGACCAACTATCGCTACATCTTATAAGAAAAATAATAATCAATAGGCAGCACACAGTTCTATTTGTACAACATTACAAGTCTACAGTATATATCTTTGAAAACCCTGATAATTGGACTTAAACTGCAACTTACATGATTCTTAGAATGTCTTGGAAAGCAGTTCAATTGCTTTGGACTATAGCTGAGAAGAGTAGTTTGTTGAGATCTCCAGAATCAGAATCGTGTGTTTCATTTCCTGCATCAAAACACATTCACAGAGACAGTTATTTACTGCATTTCTGAAATATAGAAATGCTACTACACATGGTAATTATCTAAGATTATATTCTGATAAATCACTATGCGTAGAGGTGAAAAATATGAGAAAGGATGTAAAAAAGCCACCAACAAGAGTGGTCTTTTAAGATAGTGAAATTGATTCAATTAACAGCCAGTAAATTTTGCTAATCTAAGAATAATGATTTAAATGTCAATTAAATATGGTTTTCAAATGTACTGCTTGTGCATGGAAAATTGGCAAACATAAAAAGTCCTTGAAAATACCCACCTGTTCTTGATCTTACTTGATCTGTCCATTCATCAATCACCTGCACAATCAGTTAAAATTGTTTTAAAAACCCTTGCAATTACAGCTAGGTTCTACTTGATTGACTATATGAAAAGTTGAGAGATACAAAAATTAGGATAAAAATCAATTTACAACTGCTTGGTATAACAGAAAATGAGAAGATGAAAAAACAAAATATATTCTTTTCCACTTTGAGCCAATACTTTACTTGATCATGTATTAATGCATCCCCTGTATTCTATCTTCTCCTTTCCCACTTTCTACCATCTAAAAACCAGTGTTGTTAAGTAGGAGCAGCGCTATTTGAACAAACCACTATTTTATGCGATCTGAGATTGACAATATTGCTCAAAACTAATAGGGACTTGGGTATTATGGGATGCTCGACTCTCACATCGAGTAGTAAGGGAAATACGGGAGAGTATTTAAGTAGCCAATTCCCCCTTGATAGCTAGCTTTTAAGGAAGGGTTCTTAAAGTATTTTGAAACTTATCAATTAGTAGAAAAGCTGGTTGCCGGTGGCTCGAAAATGGCTATTGACCGAGAAGGCCGAGAAAAGCATCGTAGAGTGCAATTGCCGGGACGTCGGCTTTCATGAGTGGTGCTATGTTAGGTACTTTGGACATTATGAGGTGCCAAAATCTCAAATCAACTGGTATGAGATGCTTGGTGGAGTATTAAAATGGCTTGTCTCTTCCCCTTGATAGCTAACTTATAAGTGACGGTTCGCTAATTACTTGAATACTTATCAAAAACCAACAGGACATTTCATTATGTAGGCAAAGCAATATGAAAAGGTACCCGAGGACATTCTATACTAGCGTAAGTACTTCTATCTTGAAATGCCACCTGGAAAATGGCAACCTTTGAGAATAGCAAAAGATTCATGCATAAATTACCATCACTCTTCACTTTTATTTTTTCCATAATAGAAGAGGCTGCATCTTGATATTGAATGTTAAACTTTGTCTTCAATATGCCTCCTTTCTCATTTGGAGGCTTGTGTATGACATATATACCGACTGATGAAAATCCCGAAAAAAGAGGTTGTAAACGGTTGCAAGTTGTTGTCACTGCCATTGCCTTAAAAGCCGAGTTAACAACAGCTGTGGTGACCATGGAAACTGTCTCTGTTAAGGGTTGGCATAGAGTTTCGCTAGAATGTAACTCTTCTCTAGCTGTTGATGTTGATGCCTTCAAAAACTCAGAGCATTCCTTGGTAGCATAAGAATAGATGGGGAAATGCTTTGAAGCTTTGTAAGCAGATGGAGTTGTTTTCCACATCTAGAAGAACTTTTACTTAAAGGAATTTGCATCCAAGTTTTATTTTAGATTACTTTTACTTCCTTTTTCAGATTTCATCGTTTTTTATTCTTCCATGGGTATTGGCTTATGTCCCCTCATATTTGTTCTTTTTTCTCTTTATTTCAATAAGTTAGTGGTATGACGCAAATGATTGGTAGATTTTTCTGTGTCAACCTAGTTGGGATCATTCTTCCTACATTGATGCCATTGCATTCAATCTTTTACTTATGCATACATGAATGAGCAAAAGCACTATGAAATGTCGCAACAAAACAAAAACAATTCAACTATAGGAAACCATGATTTCATCTGCTTAAAGCTACTGAAATGCCACAACAAAACAAAAACACCATGAAAAGTTATGCATACTTGAATGAGCAAAGGCACTATGACACAAACAAACAAACACACAAACACAATAACCTGTTTGAAGTTAGTGAATGCAGCATCATCTTCACCGGTAAAAGGGATGCCAACAGATGATTGCATACGCTGCAACAAATTTCTATTCTCAACCAGAACTCTCTGAGCTTTATCAATCAAATCCTGCACAATTCAATCACCAAACACTACTTCAAAGCTTGCCTTGTATGAAGCACTAACACAAAACATCATACACGACACTAATACACAAACATCAATAATAATTTAAGAATATAAAAGTGATTAAACGTAATCAAATGTGCCAGTGTTAGACAATGTCGGACACCATACACTACTTCAATAAAAAGTGTCAGTGCATCTATCTAAATTATTACAAAAACACTTTGTAGCAATTGAAATCCAAATCTACTAAAGAACCCACTAAAATGCATTTGATAATAATAAGACTTAATTGCACTTTTGGTCCTCAATTTTGTCACATTTGCGAAAATAGTCTCTCCATTTTAGATTCGAACTTTTTGGTCTCTCCATTGTCACATTTGTTGCAGTTTCCATCCCAACCTACATTTCTTATCCAAAAAAATGGGGATTTATAGCCTCAATTGTAAATTTTAAGAGAAAAATTAACTTGTAAGGCAAAAAATTGCCATTTTATAGGCTAAATAAAAATCACTGACTAAGTGCATGTCCATTAAATAATAATTAATAATAATAATAATAAAAATAAAAACCTGCTTGGCAGCAAGAAGCTCGTGGCACTGCCCCTTCAAGGTTGAAATATCTTCTTGAACCTTTTTGATCCTAGACACAAGCTTCATAGGGTTTGCCTGCATAAAACCCAATTTACAAAGCTTTTTCATAAAACCCAATTTACAGTTTCTAAGTACAAAAAAGAATCAATAAATGAATTGAAGAAGAAAGAATGAAAATGCATGAAAAAGGTAGTGCTTACATTGTCAGGGTAAATCTGTTGATACTCCTTTTCGAGACGATGGTGAATCATAGAAAGATCGTGATTGGCTTTTGTGAATAGGTTTACAACTCCGTCTGTTGCTTCATGATATTGATGCCCCATTTTTCGCTTTCTTCTCTCTCTCTCTCTTCAACCTTCAAATTGCAACAGAGCCAACAAAATTTCAAATTTCCAAAAAAAAGATGTTCTTTTTTGGAGGTAGATTTTTATTTAAATAATTAAAGGAAGCAATCATTTTAATCTTAAAAAATAATATTCAAATTAATTTTTTTAGAGTTGTACAAAGGGGATAGATTAGTCCATTCATTCACTTTAATATAAATTTAACCCGGTGTTTTTTTTTTATTAAAGTGTAAGTTATAATAATTGATGTTTCAATCGTCTAATGTAGAATATATTGTTTCTACATTAATTTTTCTCTTATAAAGAGACTTTGCTTTGGTACAATCAATAATTTAGTCGATAATTTATTTAAACAATATTATATAAGTATTATTTATTTTATTTCTTTAGACTTTAAATATTTTTCTTTAGCTTCTTCAAACGGTCACCATTAAAACATTTCTCAACTTTCTTACTATTGAGGTTTTTGAGTATTGTTATACCTCTTTAGATGAAAAAATTGTTATCATTACCAAACTAATTTACATCAATTCTAATTTGTATATAAATTGACATAAAATTTATTTTTAGGATTCTAACTCTCATTGAGAGAATATTAGATTCAAAATCTTATATTAATTTAAGTGTATCAAGCAATTTGAGTAATTTACTTCAATTCTAATCACTCTCTACTAAGAGGATTTTTCATTTATTCTTTTATTCTTGTGTATTATAGGGTTTTACATTATCGGAAATCATTTTAGAAACAATTTTTCAGAACAACTTTAGTATTTGGCAGCATGTGTTGTGCCATTAAAGCTTCCTACAACTTGTACTTTCTGAATTTTGGTTGCACTTGCATACTAGTTGTTTATGTTTTTAGGTAAAGTTATTAAGCTCTAGAATTTGTAAACCCTTTTTGCTTGAATTATTTGTCTAGTGTCTAGTCTTTGGTGCTATTTGTACTCTTTTTTCTGCTTCTTGTATTGAGTCTGAGTATCCCTTACTACATTTTCAATCATTATATATCCATATTTTTCCTTTCAAAATATATATAGCACATCATTATTTTGGGTGAACTGAAATATCCTCAAAATGGACAACAACCTAGCACAAAGTACCTAATGTATGCATTTGTGCCGTTAATATTATCTTGGTTTTTACCATAATCAAACACACAAAAATGAGAAGATAATATTAGTATAAGTATAGAAAAGAGGAAAAACCGTGGAGAGTTTATCATCCAAAAATATAAATTTATCATTAAAGTTATATGAGAATTTGCGTAAAACTTGAAAGAGAAAAAAAGATTTTGCCAATTTTCCTTAAGTAATTGTATGTTTAAAAATTTGAAGCGTTGTGCCTGATGACCTTATGGGTTCTCTATGAGGTTGGTTTTTAAGTTGTCCATGCCATGAAGTGGAATTTTGTTGAGGCTAGAATCAAGTTCCCTGATTTAGGAATAATAAATTTGCTGATGGAATTTGAACAGGTCATAAATTTTTAATTTTGATAGAGATTAATATCATAGCAGCAGATAATGTAATAGGAAATTTGAGAGTTCATGAGAAAATTTCTTTTTATTAACAATTTCCTTTATTGGGCTCATGTTTTAGGCCTATATTGGTTGTTTTGTCAAGCAATTAAGCGGTTTGCCATTTAATTATTTCAGTTGCTATTTTTTTTTAATTAGTTAAAATTGTATGCATTTAAGATTTAAAATTAATGTTGTAATTAGTGGTGTGTAGAACATTTATTAAAATTGCACAGTTGTAATTTTTTTAATAAAAAAATTGTTTGAAAAAAATATGGGAGTATTACTTGCTAAATGCGATTAATGATAATAATCCTTAAAGTCTTGTGTACTTTTATATAAAAGAGATTTGATTTGTATATAATGTAAATTTGTATACATTCGTCTTGTATCAGTTAGTTTATCCTCCATCAACGATCAAACAAAGTCTTAGTATTAAATGTTCAGTTACGCAAAATAGATGATATTTGATCGCAGCATATTCATATGTTAAAAAATAATACAATTGTGTCGACAAAATATACAGCGACTTAGATCTTATTATATATATATACAAACTTTCATATCTACATATGCAAATACTTATGGGTATGCAATTTGTATGCGTAACTACTACAATCTACAATTATGTTTTTTTTTTTTTAAAATAAACTTAACTATCACTTTGAAAGTTTAATCTATTGAGTTCAGCAAACACAAATAATAGTTCTTAAATAGGGAGTCATGAGTTGGTTTGAGGAGTTGGAGCGACAAAAATGACATATTCAACTCATTTCTCTAACAAAATTAACAACTAATTATTAATATTGACTATTTTCAAAAACAATAATAGTTTTTTTTTTACTAAAACCAATATTCATCCATTCAAATTGTTAAAATTTGTATCAATTGAAAACAATACAATTCAAAGTAGCTAAAACCAAAAAGATAAATTTGCAAACAAAAGTTACTATACTCTGGTATTTCCAATCACATAACATTATATTGTGCTCATGCAAAATTATGACACTATAGTAAACCATCCTTGTATAGTAACCCTACCATTTTATTTGAATTCAGAAGAGTAAATAATTGTACTATTTTTTTAATCGATGAAGTTCATTAGGTTGAGTTTCAAGGTTTGTTGTAGACAGACATGGAGTTGGATAGAATTACTTGCTTACCAGATCATGTAATAGACCAGATTCTCTGACACTTGTCAATTAAAGAAGTAGGGAACAAGTGTTTTAAGCAGCAAATGGAGGTACAAATGGTCCACACTACCAGACCTTGTGTTTGATATACAATGTGTCTCTGATGTAGCTTCCTAAGACCCTTTAGTTATTGAGAGAAAGTTTCTGAGAATTATTGATCATGTACTTTTACTTCATTCTGGGCAAATCAACAAGTCCAAGCTATCCGACTCCGATTATGATCTCATTAATGTGAATTCTATGACTGATATTGTTCGGTAGAATCTTCATCTAATCTTAAAGAGTATGAAAGAGCTTGTGTTGGACTTTTGAACAGGGCAATAGTATAAGGTACCTTGGTGCTTATTCTCTTGTCAAAGTTTGCTTCACTTAAAACTAAACAATTGTGTGCTTAAACCTCCAACAGCATTTGAAGGCTTCAGGAACTTGAAAAGTCTTGATCTGGGTCAGGTTACTATGGCTCAAGATGTTTTTGAAAACTTAGCATCCGGCTGCCCTCTACTTGAAAAAATAATATTCATGCACCTAATCTCAATATTTTAAAAATAGACAGTACATTTGAGGGTATTAGCTTTGACCACACTCTCCAATTAGTTCATGTATGCATTTATTTAAGTTTTTATTTGAACTCTGAAAGCAATCAAAGTAGACTGCAAGGATGTTCTAGCAATTTGCTCGAATTTCTCATTCATCTACCGCATTTACAGAGCCTGGTGATTGATACCTATTTTTTAAAGGTATAATGCTCAAGCATATTAATGTTGAATTTGATTGGAGTAACTCGCCTAATGCTGTTAGTAATAAAAACATTATTGTATTCTGATTCGAGTCATTCTTCTGTTTAGCTTCAGTATTTGGTTGCAGATGTTGTGCCAGTAAAGTTTCCCCCTACACCCTGTATCAATTTTAGATACCTTGGCTATGCATAAACTTCAATGATTTGGAGTAAATTTCGGCTGCTCTTAACTTGCTCAAAAGCTTACCTAATATTCGAAAATGTGGAATGTGTGAGTAATCATTAAGTTTGGCTTGACTTTGCTTTCCTTTCTCGTTTGTGAATGCACTTGCACATCATGTTTTTGTTTTTATGTAAAGTTTATTAAGCACTAGAATTTGCAAACTTTTTTGCTTTAAGCATTTGCCTAGTGTGTAGTCTTTGAAAGTTTGTTTCTAAGACTTGTTGTACATGTGAGTTACAATTGTTAACATAAGTTATGAATCAACTGCAATTTAGACGTAGTTATTTTAATAATTAGTGTAGTAGTGTCCTATAATACCTCATTTTCCATATTTATCGCTGTTTGTTGCCTTCAGAGTTTTAAAATGTTCTATATCTCTTTCTTATGAATGTTAACTTTCTTTGTTTGAATTTTGATACGGGAATTTGTAACAATTGCATGTAGCCACCAGTTGAGGAGCAGACTCCCTGACTTACACCCGACTCCTATTGTTGGGAAGATATCTTTTCGGGGCCAAGCATGCCCCTCGGAGTGCATGTGAGGATAGAGGGCATCTCTGGTACCAAATCTAAATTAAATTTTATCAGATTTCTACTTCTATATTTTCCCGTGCTAGAAAAGATGATTGTGAAGCCTGTTGTAAAAGTTAGACCAGAGTTGATTATAGAACTAATCCAGTTCAAGAGAGCATCGGGACAAGGGAAAAACTTTTCTTAATGCTTTTTATTTTCCTCAAATCATTTTAGGTATGTATTATGACTTTTAAGGTGGTTATGACAAAATGATTTAGCAAATTATGAGTGATTGACTTTGTAATTTTTTTATATTAATAGTACATTTAAATTTACATCAAACTAAAGTCTATTATAGATAGGATATAATCTTAGCAATAAAGGGTAAACTCCTATACTGATTTGCATCCTACAATAACTCAGTATGTTGTGAAAAATTTTACCAAAGCAAAATCCCAATGTACTAGTCTGGCTCTAAATTTTTCAACAGTTACATACTTTAGGCATAACAAAGGCAACATGAACTCAAGGCATGCAGCTTAACTATATTCCAAATAGATTGATTTTGAAACAACACGAAACATACTGTCATGGGAATTATGCAGAATCAAAGAACACCGGCTACAACTAGAACCCAGTCAAAACACCCATTGTAAAAATTCAGGCAGCACACAAAAACAAGTGTTTAGCATGTCTATATCTATTTCAAGTTTAAATATTCTAGATGAAAAGAGAAAACCAATAAGGATAACTAAGGGATACCAAAAAAAATAAACAATACTAGCCAATAGCTCCTTGCTGGCTTCAACAATATCATAAAATCACACATTCCAAACTTGTCTTCTATAAGATCTAATTTTCTACCCTACCTACAATCCAAGCAACTTGTTTTGTTTATATTTGAGACTAAAGGGAGTACCATTCAACATAATTATTACATGCAATTTCACTTCTGATTAGTTTAACACCTCCTAAATATAACCTCAATTTTCCGAACAAACATTACAGTCTCACTCAAAATCCAAGACCACGAAGCAAATTCAGTGTTATCAATTGCAAATCGCAGAAAATGGCGTATTGTTCAAATTCCACTACACAACATTGCTATAGCGCAACTATAGTCATTATTTGACAACATTTTGTACTATATATCATATCACAGAACAACATCGATTTGTTCAAATTCACTACACTATAGCTTCTATTTAACAGCACTGACAAATTTTCACACATTTTCCTTTCAAAACAACAATTATTTGAGGAAATTAAGTAGGTTACAGAAATTGAAACCAAAGGAGTAAATTACTGTTGTTCAGTGAGCCTTTCTCCTTTGTTGCTGTTGTTGCTGCTGTAGCTGCTGCTGTGGTTTAGTATCCGTGGACAATCTATAAATCCAATACACCTGAAAAAGATGAAGAACATGGTTTTTGATTTCATAGTTTAAAAGTTAGGGTTAAGAATGAGGAAATAGTGGATTAGGGTTTTACCAAGGCGAGGACGTGAAATGCTATTAAAAGAAAAACCATTAAGGGAACTGCATAGAGGAACCATGGACGACCGTGCTCTTGTGGATTCGCCATGGTAGGGTTTCGAATCGAGATGGTGAAGCTCTGCAGCGATACGGCGTCGTTTTGGTTCAAATACGGTTATGTGTTTGTTTCATTTCGCATGACGAAAATCGATATCCTTCTAAAGTCTTGCCGGAACATGGAGTGTTGGATTTCCTTTTGAGATCTCTCTTCATTAATTAAATCTGCTTGAAAGTGGAAAAAAAAAATAAAGTACGAATACGGGTGGTGGAATACGTGAAGGGTTTGATCACGTTACGATTAGTGTAAATGTTTTTATATTAACACCAAATATACGATGTTAATTGATTGATTATTTAATTATAAAGGTTATAATTATATAATGATACAATAAAATTATGGAAGTTTAAAATTAGTTTATATTTTTAGTGTGCATCTTCTTTATAATATATTTAGATGATTAATTTATATATATTATCAATAGAAATTTTTATAATATTCGTAAAATTTAGTTTAACTAACAAATGATTGAGAATTTGATAAGTAGTTATGATGGGTTGAATATTGTCAATTTATGCAAATTAAATTTTATGTTTAAATTAAATTGAAGAAAAATATTGAATTAAAAAAAATAATTAAAGAATTAATTTTGATAAATTTTCAATGTAATTTTTCTTACATTATCATAGAATCATATCATTTGTATGAGTTTTAAAATAGATAGGATTAAAATTAAATAACTTTTTTAATAAAAATCTAATAAATTTTTAAAATTTAACTATAATAATTAATTGACAGTATAAAATATCTTTACATTATTATTACATATCAATAATAAAAATATAAAATGAGATATAAGTTGTTTATGGTAAAAATAAAATGAGTAATTACCCAAAAACAAAAACAAACAAAAAAAAAGTAAAGAAAAAAAGTATTTTTTATAAATACTAACAAAAAGAGTAATTACCCAAAAACAAAAACAAACAAAAAAAAAGTAAAGAAAAAAAGTATTTTTTTATAAATACTAACAAAAAGAGCAAAATATTATGCATTAAAATTGTATGTATATATGAGACTAATCAAGTAACCCAAATGCTAACTTGAACTCATGCTTTACTCAAGATCAGTCCAATGTCGAGTGAGGCCTAAAGTCGTATCTAAAATGAGGCCTTTGTTTATACAAAAATTTTTAATTGCATTTTTATGTAAAAAAAAAATATACAAATATCAATTAATAAAAAATAAAGAAATAAAAATTGAGAAGAATCATACTTCATACTTTTGTAAATAATCTTTAAACCTTGAAACTTATACAAAAATACCATAAAAACAAAATGTGATACATCATACATACATTTGTAAAATAATACAATGTAATTATACTCAAAATAATATAAAAATAATATATTGTAAAATAAATACCGAGATACATTATACATATAATTTTATATTGGAATTTTACCAAAAGAAATATTAGACAAAATGCAGATAGTATTTGATTTTATCAAAAGAAATTGTGATGATTGCATAGATTAAGATGCAATGCAGGCAAAATTATGAACAATTTTATTTTTTTTTATATAAAAACAATGAGATATAAAATTAGAATTTAGAGACTTTGACTTGTAAATGTGGTATGAGAAAACCAAAGTGAATCTCGATAATGGAAGAAAATAAGGGGATGAAAATATTAGAAAATGAGCAAAACATTGACTAAGATTTGAGTACAACAAATATTGTGAAACTTATAGATTAAAGTATGCAAGTGTAAAGTGCATAATTGATCAAGAACATAACCATTAGCACAATGAATTTGATTACCCAATTTAGTACCAATTAGATTAATACATACATCTGAAGGACATGCAAATGCATTGTCCAGTTTATTATGTATTAAGTTGAATTGTTACAAGAATGATCTTCAAGATATTGAACTTTCTTCCTCTTTCCTCACTTTACCCATAAACCTTGATACATCTAGTGTTTTCCTAAGTTTTCCCTGATTTTTTCCACCCTGTTCATTGTTTTTCAAACTCAACTGCAACTAATTACCAACTCAACCAAAAAAACTAACTAAAACATTTACAATAAGTTAAGGAGGTTACAAAGGGAAAAAAACTGAATTAAACTAAGATAATATTCCATGCTTTAACAATCTCCACCTTGGAGTATTAGCAACCTGATTCAGATAAGCAAACTGGATACAAGCAGTGCTTAGCCATTATTGACACCTAAACATGTATCTATATTCAGCAAATTGAGGCAATACATAAGTTTTCCTAATGAAACCACTTTAGTGATAAAATCAACAACCTTGTCTGAGGCGCGGACTTTCTAAATCTGTATCTTTCCTTCATTTATCACATCTCTAATCCAATACAACTTTGTGTCAATATGCTTAGTCCTTTCATGATAAGTATAATTCTTACATAAATGAATTGCACTATGATTATTACATAGTCCTTTCATTTATGAATCCTATTAACCATATAACTTCTTTTGCAACCTTAATTAAGTTTATGTATTCAACCTTAGTGGTTGAGAGAGCAACCACATGTTGCAGAGAGACTTTCCAACTCACATTATTTTCAAATAGAGTAAAACATGTCTTGTTAGTGATCTCCTATTGTCTCTATCTCCAACAAAATTTGTGTCCGTCTAACCAAGTACTCCACCTTGAATATGTACCGTTCTATTGTAACACATACAAGTATCAATGGATCCTTTCATATATCTAAGGATGTGTTTAACAACATGCCAATGCATCATACAAAGATTTCACATGTACCTTCTAACCAAATTGACAACACAAGCTAGATCAGGTCCGACACACACCATAAAATACGTTAAACTCCCAACTACATTGGCATAAAAATGTTAACCATGTCTTATTGTTCCTCAACACTACAAGGACAATCACCAATGGACTGTTTAAAACAAGCAATTATAAGTAATTGACTATCTTAGCATTCTCCATATTAAACCTTTAAAACAACGTTTTTCACATACTTGCCTTTGGAAACTCTTAATATCCTAGATTTACAATCTATAGCTATCTCAGTTCCCATAATTTTCCTTGATTGGACAATGTCTTTCATTTCAAGTTATGATTACAACATGGACTTTAGATCATGTATCTCTTTTTTACTCTTACTGGCTATGAGCATATCATCCACATACAAAAACAAATATATATAGTTATGTTTTCTCAATCTTTTATAATACACACAACTATCATAATTACTTATAGTGGAACTAATGCTTAGGATAAATGAGTCAAATCTCTTGAACCATTGCCTAGGTTACTGTTTTAGGCCATATAAGAACCTTTTGAAAAGACAAACCCAAATTTCTTTACCTTTAACTTCAAAATCCTCTAGTTGTTCATAAAAAATCTTTCTTCCAATGTACCATATAGGAAAACTATTTTTACATTCATTTGTTATAAGTGCATATTAAACTGAGTCACCATAGCTAGTGTGATTTTAACTGAGTTGTGCTTAACAACTGGAGAAAGTATTTCATTGAAATTTATCCCCTTCCTTTGAGTGTACCCTTTAGCAACAAACCTAACTTTATACATGTGTTGTTCACTTTATGAGTTTCTCTCATTTAATTTATACATCCATTTGTTGCCTACTAGTTTTGCTTCAGTTGCTTCCTTGACTAACTTCAAGGTCTCATTTTTGTATAGATACTCCATTTCATCTTTCATAGCGAGGAACCACTTAACAATGTCTTTAGAACTCATAAATTCTTTAAAGTATTTAGGTTCTTCATTATTGAATTTCATATCATGTTCAAAGCATAGGCTATTACATTTTCATAGCTATATCTCTTTGGAGCATTGACTGCTCTCCTTGTTCTGTCCCTATATAAAAATAGTATGTTGTTTTAGTTCTCTCATAATCCTCTTAAGAATAATCTCATGGATTTTGATCATCATGAACTAATTTATTATATGTTATTACTCTTTCTTTTCCTTTATTGGATTCCACCTCAATTTCAACTACATCATTTTCATTATTATTTCCAATCATTTCAACAAATTTAGTTGTACCATTTAGATCCCCTTCATTAAATCTCACATCCCTGCTTAAAATGAATTTTTTGTTTTGAGTGCACCATGTCCTAAAGCCTTTTACTCTATTTGGATAACCCCGTGAACAGACCCTTTTTAGCCATTGATTCTAATTTTCCTTCATTTGAATGATAATAAGCAAAACAACCAAAGGTATTGAGGTGATTGTAATCTGGTGGTTTGGTTATCAACACCTCTTAAGGTGTTCAAAATTATAATGCAGTAGAGGGACTCCTATTGACTAGATAACAGACTGTGTGCACAACCTCTCTCCATCTTAGACAAATTTGCATCAGACAACATACACTTAACATTTTCAAGTAGAGTTCTATTCATTCTTTCAGCTAAATCATTTTGTGATGGAGTGTATCTAACTGTGTAATTCCTGTAGATGCCATGATTATTGCAAAAATCATTAAACTCTCTGTTACAAAATTCTAGCCCATTGTCTGTCATCAGGGCCTTTATCTTTCTATCACACTAGTTCTCCACTTTAACATTCCATTGATCAGAGGATTTGAATGCTTGATCTTTATTTTTAAGCAAGTATACACATACCTTTCTACTAAAGTCATCTATAAAGGTATTAAAGTACCTGTTATCTTTATGAGTAGGGTTTTCTGTTGGTACCTATAAGTTAGAGTGTATGTAGTCCAATTTGTCTTTGGTCTTGTGAATTGCAGTGATGAATTTGACTCATGTTTGCTTTCCTTTTACACAATGTTCACAAAATTCCAATGCTTCAGGTTTATTCCCTGCAAGCAACCCTTGTTTATACAATTCATGAAACCCCTTATCACTGATGTGCCCAAGTCTTATAGTTATGTTTGACTAATCGTAGAATTCTCAACAACTCCTACATCTTCTGTGGTAACTTCAACTTTGAGAACGTAGAGACAATTTATTTTCCTTTCTCATTTTATTACCACCATAGATCCACTCATAATTTTCATGGTGCAATTCTCAGCTTTGAAGGTATAACTAGCCTCTTCTAAGATTCCCAATGATATCAGACTCCTATTTAAACCAGGAACATGTCTTAATTTCGGTAAGATCTATTTTGTACACTCATCAAGCTTGATCTTGGCGGAGCCAATCCTAAGGACAATGCAAGTAGCATTGTTTCCCGTCACCACTTGACCTCCTTGATAATCCTCGTAATCATGAAACCAATCCTTATTTGGACACGTGATATGAGAAACTTGAGTCTAGTATCCGTTTAGTGTCATCTATGTTGCAACCAACCATAAAAACTTCAGAACTATCATACCCATATGAGACTACTGAAGCATCTCATTCATCACCTCCATTGATATTCTTTTAAAACTTCATTTCAAGACAATTCTCTTTGAAGTGACCTTTTTTGTGACATGTAAATCAGCTCAATCTCTTTGGATCTTGATCTCCCATTTCCTATATGCTCAAGTTTCTCACTTCTATGTTTTGTTGACAAACTTTCTCCATTTTCTTGCTCCTTTATTACCATACTTCTTGGATAAATTATTTGCCATTAAAGCAACTTGTACACTCTAATGAGGTGAAATCCCTCCCATATATCAATGTATCTGCTAAAATATCATACGAACTTAAAAGTGACCAAAACAACAATAGTGCTTGATCTTCATCCTCAACTTTTATTTGAATGTTTTCAAGATCAAGAATTAACCTATTGAATTCGTCCATGTGATCCTCCACTGAAGTCCCCTCTTGCAAATTCAGAGTATACAACATTTGTTTTAGATAGAGATGATTTGCAAGTGTCTTCATCATATAAAGACTTTCCAATTTCAACCATAACGCATTAATCATATTTTCTTTGGAATCTTCACAAGAACTTTATCCCCTAAGCTTATGATGATTGCATTGTGCGCCTTATTCATAATGCTCTTTTTTTCTTGCTTCGTAAGAGACACAAATAACTTGATTTCACCTTCCCAGACACCTTCTAACCCTTGATGTAACAATAACGCCCTCATCTTCATCCTCCATAGAGAGAAACCATTTTACACATTGAATTTCTTGATATCGAACTTGGTATGTGTCATCTTGATGCTTCTTGATTAATTCCCTTGGATTGAAACCTTTAAACCAAACTTTTGATGCCAATTATTGTGAAGCTCAGAGATTAAAACTTGCAAGTGTAAACTGTAGAATTGATCAAGAATAGAAAAGTCGACCAAGAACATAATGAATTTGGTAACCCAGTTCAATACCAATTAGTTTGATACCTACATTTGGAGGACATGCAACTGCATTGTCTAGCTTATTGTGAATCAAGTTGAATTGTTACAAGAATGATCTTGAAGAGATTTAACTATATTCCTCTTTCCCCACTCTAATGGTAACCTTTGATACACCTAGTGTTTTCTTAAGCTCTCTCTGATTTTTGCAGCCCTATTCATTGTTTTAGATGTGACTATATATAGTGTCAAATTCAGCAGCAACTAACTATCAACTCAACCAACAAAACTAACTAAAACATGTACAATTAGTTAGGGAGGTTACAAAGGAAAAAAAATTGAATTAAACTAAGTTAATATTTCATGCTTCAGTAACAATGATTCACAAAAGGAAGTTCTTGAAAAAAGTTACAATGGAATAAAGATCTTCGAAAATGAAGGCCTTTTTTTTTTTCTTTGATGATTTTTTTTGTTTTATTTTGAAGCCTAAAACCCTAGCTTGTGCTGCTTGATCCTGGGACGACCCTACCTTTACTTTGAATTCATACTATAAGATGTGACCTTAATTCGTCTGCATTTTTGTGAGATAGATCAAACACATACATGAATCAATGTTTAAACTTTTTGAGCATTTGCAGTTCATCATATTTACGATTCCGAAGGGAGAATCCTAATTGTAAAACAAATTAAGTGACAAATGATGTCAATAAAACATGATATAGACTTAGATGAATCCATTAGAATCTTTTAATTCCCCATTATTTTATCTTAAATTTCTTAAAGATAGATGTTTCTTGTATTTCCTTTTTTAATGATTTTTAAAATCTGATCGAGGCGTTGATTATTATTTTGCACATTAAAAAACACACTTTTGGAGCAATCAAATCCTTCATTTTTAAACATGAAAATTAAAGTAAAAAAATTAAGGTATAAAGAACCGCTTGAAGGAAAATTCTCAAATTATTAAGTCGGCACTATTTGTTAAACTCAAATATTCTTCTTATGCTGGTCATAGGATTCTTGATCCCAAAATATAAAGTCATGGTTAAGCCTTTGAGATCCATGCTGTGCTGTACATTATATATTAGTTTTTAAGACAATTTAAACGACAACATGAAGTATATGACCCAGTAAAGATTATAATTAGTCAACCTTTAATGATAGTAAAAGTCGTTGGAGCATGTGTTGATATGTTTATGTTTTCAACCATTTCCGTATCCAACTATAAAACAGCATTTTTTATTTTTCTTTGTAAATTGATTTATTGGGGTCGGTTCATTATGAAGAAAACTAGAAATTCTGGTTTGCATTATGAAGGTAGCAATCATATGGGTTCTCTAAAGAGTGCACTATAATAACTCTAATGGTCTGATTTAATTGTAAAAATTCAAATATTACATTTTATAAGTGTGGGTTCTCCATTCTTGTTAGTGTCAATGAAATGATCAAAAATATAAATATGTCTATAAGTGTATTGATTTAGAAATTAATTTTTTTTTATAATTTCAATATATATTTAAAAAATTTAATTTATAAATATATATTTGAATTTTATTAAAATTAATTATAAAACCATACCTATGTTTTTTTAGGATGATGGTCCATAACAATTAAACTTCAATTTAAAAGTGTACTATATTATATCACATTCTAAAAATTAAGAGTGAAGAAAATAACATTTTAAAATTTAGTAGGAATTAATGGGATATAATGATAGGTTCTTTTATGGGGAGACCACCAAACCTAGAGATTCTAGTCTACTTTAACCTTAAAAAAAAGGAAAAACAAGAGATATAATATTTAGAAAGAAAAAAAAAATATTTGCATAATTCATATTGGTTTTTAAAATGGGACAATTGACTTAATATATAATATTTTGAATAAATTATAACCATTAATATATATGACATAATCTTATAAACACTAAGAATATTCTAGAAAATATAATAATATAAAATAACTACTAATATATCTAAAATGCTAATTAATTAACTATAAATCCTTTATTATATAAAATTGATTTTGTAAAACATTTAAAAAGTAAAATGAGGAGTTTAAGAGTGTGATATTCGTCATATAAAAAATGCTAACAATAATAACAAATTATCAATATTTTTTTCAAAAGAAAAAATATAGGAACTAGAACAGTAAATTATCTAGAGTTAAGCATTAAATATATAATAAATACTCCTAGAAAGGGTACTTTCTAGTGTTTTATTTTTATTTTCTTATTAAGGTAAGACATTTGCGAAAAAGACCAATTTTATTTGTTGGGTGTTTTGTTAGTTTTTGTTTTCTAAAAACAGGATTGATGCGAAGAACTCAATTGTTGTTCAATCAAAAAGACAAATACGATTAGCTGACTTCAACAAAAATTGAAAGAAAAAAAAAACCACTTTTTTGTTTTCTCATTGTTCTAATCTAATTTGTCTCCTTTTTCACCTCTCTCTCTTCTATGTGTCATGGCATTTCTCTTCTCCTCTCTTCCTCAGGTACTTTCTTTCTCTCCTTAATTTTTTCCAATATTTGATTCTTTGTATCTTTATTTCACCAACTACAAAAAAAAAAAAAAGAAGAAGAAAATCCCATTTAACAAAGTTTGCATCTTTCTTTAAATTTACCTCTTGGGTGATCCAAAGTTTGAATCTTTTCATGGAAATTTATCATCTTTGTGGGATTAATTGAACTTTTCTTCTTTGTGGGGTTTTTTTCTATGCAGATTAAAACTTGAAAGTCTCTGATTCCATAAAACGACCCCACTTTCCCACTAGTGTTATGATAATAACTTGGAACCATTTGTACGCAAGAATAAGCTTTACACACGAAATATTGCTGTTGTTTCTTGTTCTTCATATTTTGGTTATTAAAGAAGTTGTATCTTTGAACCCTGAATATTCATCTACTTGTGATATGGGCTACCTCAATTCTGTTTTGTCCTCTTCAAGCCAGGTTCATGCTGCTGATGATTCACCTGTTAGTGGTGGGGGGCTCAGGTTTGTTAATCTCCATCTTTCTCTAGATCTACAATTTGGTGAAATTGTTTTGTTTTATCTTTTTTTTTAATGGTTATTCTCGTGATTTTAAATTGCTGTTCCGGTTGCATGAGTATTTAATGGTTATTCTTGTGGTTTTAAATTGCTATAGTTGTTGCCTGTTGTGTTTAATGGTTATTCTCGTGGTTTTAAATGCTGTTGCGGTTGTTTGTTGTGTTTATTGGTTATTCTCATGGTTTTAAATTGTTGTTGCCGTTATATGATGTGTTTTTGTGGTTACGTTGCAATCTTTGATATTGTGGATAGATGTTGCTGCAATTGTGGTAGTGATATGTTGCCAAGGGTTTGAAAACCTTTATATTACGGCTGTAATTGCAGTTGTAAACGGAAATTTAAAAACATGGTTATAGCTGTTGTTGTTGGTTCATGTCATTTATACTTGGAAGGTTTTGTATTGAAATTTTTAATGTCAAATATATCCCTGGTTTTCTATTGCTCCTTCTGTTGCTTTGAAGATTCAGAATTCGGTTTTATGTGGTTCTTGTTTGTGTGCTTTTTTTTATCATAATTGAGACGGAAATTTATTGAAACTTTTTCGATAAAGTTCTTTTACTAGGTCTTGGTTGATGTTATTGTTGTGCTGGTTAATCTTTGTTTTGTTGAATGTCTTATAGTCCAATTCTGGATTTTTCCTTTACTAAACTTCCTTAAATTTTTTGTCTTTGAGGGTCGTTCGAATGAGATGTTTTTGACATGTTTTGTTGTTTTGATTTATATCTACAGTCAGAATGGAAAATTCAGCTATGGTTATGCTAGCTCCCCTGGAAAGAGATCTTCAATGGAAGATTTTTATGAGACAAGAATTGACGGTGTCAATGGTGAAATTGTTGGCCTTTTTGGAGTTTTTGATGGTATACTTACACAACTCTCCTATTTCCATCTCCTTTTATGCATGCTAATTATTTTTCGGAGGTGCTAAGCTAAGGGACTGTTTGCAGTTGTACGTTGATCGGAATTCAGACACGTGATAAACAACCGCCGCATAGAACTAATAAAACATTTTTATTGATATTAGTACTTTTCATCAATTTGTTTCTATCAGTGGATTTTCCTTTTAAAGTTTTCGGGAAATGAGAAATTAATTGTTCCACGTGGCTTAGTGTTTCCATTTGCAAATGCTTCTAGGCTTTTGCTTTTATTTTCACCAACAGACACTCGTACACACAAAGAGGAAAGTTTGGATTTGTTTACCGTTATGGTATTTATGACCGATGCTTGATACTATAATTTATCTACTAGAAACAAGGTAGCTGTAAATTGTTTAAATTTTTCAGGTCACGGCGGTGTTCGTGCTGCTGAGTATGTCAAGCAAAACCTATTTAGTAATTTGATCAGCCATCCAAAATTCATTTCTGACACCAAATCTGCAATTGGTTTGTAGTTTCTTACCTATCGCAGTTAGATTCTTTAAATCGATGTTCTTCAATTTGCTAAATAGAAAGAATAGACTCTGAATTTCTGAAATCGGAACATAATCAACACCGAGATGCTGGATCAACTGCTTCCACTGCAATTCTCGTTGGTGACCGTTTGCTCGTCGCAAATGTTGGGGACTCAAGAGCTGTTATATGTAGGGGTGGAAATGGTAAGGCTAGTAGATTTATGTTCTTTGTATCATAAGTACGTTGAAAGACTATCTTGATATCATTCATGGATAAAATATAAAGGGAGTCGATTTTGTTTTAACTGTGTCATTAGATTGTAAGGGTGTGGGTGTCTCCAAATTTGTCTATGGTTTCTTGTGCATCTATTGAGAATTGAGAAAATCATTTCAACCTTTCAATTTCGAAAATTGTTTAAATATTTTAATTTTGTATTTTTGTTTCCTTTAGCCATTGCTGTGTCACGAGATCACAAACCAGACCAAACTGATGAGAGACAAAGGATAGAAGATGCTGGGGGCTTTGTTATGTGGGCCGGTAAATTTATCGTATAGTTAGCTCTTGGGATTTGATTTATAGATTTATTTTTTCTTTTCTATGGAGGACTTAAACCATAGTTTACAGGAACTTGGAGAGTTGGTGGCGTTCTTGCTGTTTCTCGCGCATTTGGTGATAGACTACTGAAGCAATACGTTGTTGCTGATCCGGAAATCCAGGTGTGTCTCTCGCACTTATGGTTCACAACCATTAAAATGTGTCCTATCAATAAATTTAAGAGAGAAAATTATGTTTCAAATGAGAAGATGAAAAATAACCTTACACTTATAACATGGCGTGTATAGCAATGCATCTCTGGTTGTAATTGTACATATTGGTCTATTTCATGTTTGTGAAATTTGAATATCCCGTAACTTATGACAGTGAACAAGTGCAATGAAGTGATAAATCTTTCACTGATATGATTATTCTGCAATTAACCTTGATCAGTAGCATGTTAGACTTTCTAGAATAATGCTGCTATCAATATGAATCATTTGTAAAATAACTCTGATTATGTTCTTGCAGGAAGAAAAGGTTGATAGCTCTCTTGAGTTTCTTATATTGGCAAGTGATGGGCTATGGGATGTTGTCTCAAACGAGGTTTGCAATGATTATCACTTCCACTTTTATCTTTTTGAGAAGTATAATGCATTTCCATAATCACAAAGATATAAACAAATTGATTTCTATCAAGATTTGGATTCTTTCTTTACCCATTTTTAGATGCTTGGTGACATTATTGGGTAAAAAACCAATAGTTTAACTAAAAACTGAACTCACGGGTCATTTTGTATTGCCTTGTTTGGATAAACAACTTAATTAAGCGCATATGATATAACTTCTATAACAAAAGTTACAATAAAGTTAAACTTTTTTCATATAAGCTATAATTTGTTTTCATAATCTATCCTAGAGAGTTTTTGAACATAAGATGAATACAACTTATGGACAAGTCATAAATTGTTTCTATAAGCTCTCCCAAATAATGTCATTAGTGCGTATGCAAGTAGATAAACTCTGACAAGCCCGTTCAAACATGTCATAACATGTAGTTTAAAAAATTGTAAAGCCAAACCCTGGCTCGAAATCTTATCCAACTCTAACTCAATTTTTTCCTCCTTTTCAAGGAAGCTGTTGCTATGATTAAACCAATTGAAGATGCCGAGGAAGCAGCAAAGAGGCTGATGAAAGAAGCATATCAGAGAGGTAGTTCTGACAACATCACTTGTGTGGTCGTTCGTTTTTTGATGAACCAAGGTTCTTCTTCTACTCGCAATAGCTCTGGCTAAGTGTCATTCAAAAGATTGAATTGTGAAAAAATATCAGTTTATTATATAGTTGGTCATAGGGACATTAATTCCTTGTAACTTTGTGTGTACCAATGCAAGCATAGAAAATCAAAAATTTGAACTCATTATGGTCCTCTAGCTTATAGATATGTTCTTACTTCCATATTTGTGGGGACTCCTATTTGTATTGTAGCAAAGAAAAATCTTTTGTAAAGAGTGTGGCCAAAGTTTTAACTGCACATTCAAATGCTGCATTGTAAATGTAGTGTTGATCTCATTAATTGCCTTCCTTCCAATTCGCGTCGACTATCCGGATTTTCTGAGTGTTGGTTGTTCTTGTCCGGTGAAACCGTTAATATCTTGTTCTTTATGAATTATGGTGTGTATCAAATGTAATAATATAACTTATATATGAAGCATGTTTTCATGTGACTAATTTATCAACTATATACTCTCACTTTGGATGTGAAACAAACAATGAACTTCAAATTTGGAATGAAGTAACAATTTCAGCAATTGTGAAACTTAGTTCGATGAAGATCATATGACTTGTAATGCGGGTTCGAATTTGGAATACACCTTTTGTGTGTGAGCAACCAAAAATTGGATCTGGAGTTGGAAATAAAAATGCAAAGAGGATAGAAGAAATCATGCTTTTTAGGGAGAAAAAATCTCAGATCAACTAAACAAAAAAAGGAAATGATTATATAGCCATAATACAAATGAAGTAGCAACCAAGATAATTGAACGACAGCGTTAAATATATGAGTTTAATTTTTTATATCGTCTATGAATCACAATCAATTATATTTGTGATTTTAGAAGTGATCAAAGTAAAAATTAAATATTTTCATTTATTTAATGGTTTTGATTAACTCACACAGTGTTACATTGAAAGCACATAAATTAATTCCTAAACATATTCTATAATATGGGTTTTCATATGGTGGGATGGGCCCAAAATATTTCAAATCAAACAACAATAAGATAAAAAGACACTCCAATTTATAAGTACATGTTTAATAAATTTGAATAAAACAATGCATCCTATACTATTTTGTCTTATATTAATGATAAATATATTTTATGTAACATTTACTTGCTGGCAACATCAAAAAATAATATTAATATAAAAAAGACTTAGAAGCAATAATTAAATTACATATATGATATATCATCTACTAATTCTAAGGTAACCAATATTATATATAAATTCTATTTTAGTATAAAAATCATAATTTCAATCTATATTGGTTCATGCTGTTTAACTAATGTCTTGTTGATTTGTCGATTGATGACTCAAGTTTATTAACACGACACAAAAAATTGATGTTTTTAGATTAAATTTAAATCAAATTCTTTTATTTTTATTTATATTTAAAGTCGGAATTTATATTTGTTTATATTTAAAGTCGAAAAGAATATTTTTTAAGATTGTATTGCGCAAATTCTTTTTATTTTACAGACAATATATAATAAGAATCAACTTAACTTTAATAAGTAAATTTCAGACGTACTATTACTTTTTTTTTTTGCAACAGCGTACCCTTACTTTTTATTGGCTCACTCAATCATTTATGAAAGTATAAAGTAATTAATATAATTGGCAAAAAAAGTATTTAATGTCTAGAAAAAAATAAGCATGTTTTGTTTTTTGAAATAAATCATGAAGTATTTGTAGTAACAGTTGTTTAATTCACGCTGTCCAACATAGAACACTGAATTAAACAATGAAAAGAAGTACAAATGTTGAAGATTGGACTCAGAATAAAACATATCGGCAAAGCAAATTTGCTCTTACGCACGACGAGCGAACCTAGTATTATCTTCATTGTCCAATTCAAGTTCATAACAAAAATAACATAAAAATAAAAGTCACTCACACAATCAATAGAGAGCTTCTTTAAGTGGAAAGAAGGGAGAATGAACAAAATATGAAGACAAGCTGAAGCTTTATATAGTGGAGGAACTTCAATTTTTTATAATTGGGGGTTTGATATATAATGTTTAATTAATATTAAAATAAACAAAATGACACGTTTTATGCATAAAATAATTGAGTATAGAGTATGCCTTGCCCATCAAGTAGTGAAATATCAAAGAAATTGAATGTGAATCCAAACAAAAAAGAAAGATGTGCGGTTTATAATGCTTATTTTCCAGGGAGCTTTATTTTCATCGTTACTAAAATTTGGCTGTAGCGTGATGTGGCCCTACCTATCGTATGAGAATTTTGAAGGTGCATGCATCATTTTCCAGCAAGACTATAATGATGAGTTGATTTTTAAACATCAAAATTATGATGTTGTTTGATTTAGATGATTATTTTCGAAATATGTATAAATTGTAGAAGATAAAAAATATGTGAGAGATAAAGATAAATAAATTAATTTTAATACAATTTTTTTTATACTCAAATTTTAGTACAATGTTATGTAAAACTTCTTACATGTTAAATTAATCACAAATTACCATTTGTTCCACCATTAAAGTGAATATGATTAAAAGAAAATATTTTTAATAATTACAACTAATTAATTGTCAGCAAATTTATTTTATCTTATCAATACATATCAATTAAATTCTAAAATAACCACAAAAATGTCTTTAAATGGATGTCAAATAACACACTTCATTTAATCATCACAAACTCTCATTGATTGAAGGCAATGTTTAGAATAATAATGGCTCAGAAAACTATATTTTCATTTAGTGAACAACTAACTTTTCTATATTCTCAAGTCGGGATTTAAAAACCAAAATTATATTTATTAATTATATAAAATATTTTTTTTTCTTTTTCAGTATTTTTAGAAAATTAGTATGTATTGTATAAAAAAAATTATACATGCATCTAATCACATTTCACTACATACATATTAGTAAAGATTAAATATATTTTTAGTCCCTCTAAATATATACAAATTTTTTATTTTTAATCTCTCTAAAAAATTCTTAAAATTTTGGTTTTTCTAAATTTTTTGTTATCAATTTTAATCATTGTTTTTGCATAAAAGTTTACATCATATGTTCCAAGTGACTTTTTTGACGACATATCATTGATAAAACTTTAAAATATCATTAATTTAATAATTTAACTATATATTTAATTTTGAATTTTTAGCAATTTATCTATAACTTCAAATTAAAGAGTAAAATTATTAAATTAATTATATTTTAAAGTCTTAACAATGATATATCATAAAAAGAAAATCAATTAAAACATAGGATATGAACTTTTGTAAAATAATATGGACTAAAATTAAAATTGATAATTGAAAATTTAGAAAGATCAAAGTTCGAAAGAAATTTTTAGAGAGACTAAAAATAAAATATATTTAGAGAGATTAAAAACATAATTAACCTTAAATATTGAATATAAATATATTTTAAGAATTAATATAGAAAATTGATATAATAGTGAGATAAGATCGGATTGTATAAAACTTTGTATACTAATTAAATTTTATAAAATAACATGATTTTATCAAACATTATTATCTTGAATGCAAGTCTGCATTTCAAAACAGAATTTGATATAACTCAAGCATTCACTATCTTTTCATACTAGCAAATATTCGTTTATACACATAGATCGTGTGATGCTAATTATTAGATTGAGGGAAGCCATATAAAATTAAAATACTTATAAATTGTTATAAAATACTGCAAAGATATAAGTAAAATTATTTAAATGTAATTTTTTCATTTGCATTTTTATGTAGTTTGTTTACATGGCAGTGGTTATCTACTAAATACTGCAATCAAATTTTGTATTTGTCACATTTAGATTCTAAAAAAACTTTTTTGCATCAGCGACAACACATTTGATTCATATATGATTTACAAAGTATATTATAATTTTTTTATAGAAGACTCCAATAACAAATTATAACTAATTTATTACAGTTTTTCATATATTAAATAAAAGTAGTTTTCTCTCCAAATAAAGGTATTTTTGATAAAATAATTTAAATATTATTTAAAATTTTATAAGAAAATCAAAAGCCATATGTGTTTATTTAAAATTATAAAAAGTAATTTTGTATATAATTTTTTTTTCAATTAGACATAATTTTTCTTTTCAATGCTAATGAAAATAGCTTTTCATTTTCAACATAAAAATAACTTTTTTTAAAATACTTTTACGAACATGATTTTTTTTTTTTCTTCTTAAAAGAACGATATGTTATTCTTAAATTATCTTTAACATACCCAATTGAGTACACCTCAATTTTCGCATATGTAATACTTCAATTAATTAAAAAAATTAAAAAAGAAATGGATGTATAATTCAAACACTCAAAAACATATTCTCATGGAAGAAGAAAAAAAATTGTGCGTTCACATTCAACGCGAGTCACCTTTGGCTGGAGGCTGGAGACTGGAGTTAAGTTGCGTAAGGCGCAAACAAAAGTATAAACCATGGGACCCATATACAAATAAAATGATAAGAGAGATACATTATTCCCTCGCATTCAAAGAAAACGGAACCATGCCCCAATGGCGTTTCACATTTTGATACACTAATCCAACCCAAAATATTAAATTAATGATTCAAACCAAAGAACATTGAGTATAGCTGAAAGTGTGCAACAAAATTCATTGATTAATTACCATTCACTACAACTACAACTAACTTCAAGAAACATAACATACTTTTCTCATTCATTCAAACAAAAAATATATACAGAAAAAACAAAGCCTAGAAACATATACATAAACATAATATTATTAATTAATTCATGGCTTAATGATATTGAGTAGCCCTATACTATAAACTATACTCGATAGATATATATAATATTGAAACAGTTGAAATCATTCAACAGGAAGGAACGACGCCGTATCCAGTATAAGACTCATCCTCAGCGATCAGATTCACATTCACATTCATATCAGTGCGTTTTGCGAACCTTCCTTTAATTCTAGGCCTCGTTTCTGCATACGCTTTCCTTGAAGCATAACGAATAGTCTTCTCGAACTTTCGATTCTTTCTCTTCTCTCTGTACCTCAAAACCCTAGCTTCCCTATCCGCCGCCGTGATCTGCACCGCCTCCGTCGCCGCCCTGCCGTAACAGCAGTACGATATCTCCGACATCGCGTTGCCGTCCGGTACAACTCCAACCTCCATCGACGGCGATGATGCCTATAAGAAATTCACAATAAAAGCGCGTTTAGATTTTAAATCAAACAGGTACGTAACGCGATAAATCGTAATGATTTGTTTTTTTATTTTGTTTTTTGCATTTTCGTTCTTACGTTGTGATTGTAACTGTAAGTAAAAGGTTTGGAGTTAGAGAAATCGATGTTGATATCGGAGTAGTGTTCTGCGGCGGTTTTGCTATGAGACTGCACCGGCACGACTCCGTCTGCTGTGCCACCGGGACTGTGTTGCTCTGGCGAGTCTGTTTTAGCGTCTACGGAGACGAAATCGATGCCTGCGTTGTCGATTTCATGGAAGGAATAGTGAGAGGAGTTGAGATCGGGGCCTTTAGGGTGAGAAGGAGTTTGGAGCAGCCAGGAAGCTGCTTCAGCTTCTTCGTTGGTGACGTCAGCATCGTGTTCGGCGTCGGAAAAGAACGGTTGGTTGCTGTTGTGATTGAAGGTTGTGAGAGGGACGCGTTCGTGGCGGCGTGCGAGGGGATTAGCGGAGTGGATGTCGTGGTCGCAGGAGATACAGAGTGAGGCGGCGTCCGCTTTACAAGTGACGTGAGCAGGAGCTTGCTCGCAGACTTCGCAAAGCGAGACGCGGTGGTGGCGGGAGGCGAGTTTGTTAGCAGCGTGAATGTTGGAGTCACAAACGATACAGAGGAAAGCAGAGTCGGAACGGCAGAAGAGTGTTGCCGTTGCTGACTTGCAGGAATCGCATAGCTTGGTAGCCATTTGTTTGTTTATTGAGTTGAGAGTTGCTTTGAAGGTTGAGAGTGTTGTGAGTGTGTTGAATTGGATTGGGAGGGTAACTATAGATGTGTGGTTGTGGTTATGGGGGTAAGGCATCACTATCTGGTGGGGTAGGGGTGATCTACAGAATGGCTAATTGAGGGATGACGCGTGGGTGAGCCTTAGCCAAAGACATTTACTATGAATGAAATTTGGGGATGGGGATGAAAGGACAGAGAGAGGGGACTCAGGGAGGGGTAGAATAGCACACTGATAATTGCATTGCATTGCATTGCATCACAGTACAAGCAAATTATTTCTTCTTTTTCCTCTGTCTTTTTCTAATATCAACTTTATTTTTAAATTAGCTCTCACAACACACAAGTGTCATCAAATAATGGTGATAGTGGTACTATAGTTGTATATCAACTTGATTTTGATGAAATATGTAATGAAAACTGCGACCCTATCCCACTTTCCTTATTAGGAGATTAGTGGCCGCTACTTCAATTTCCGAAATAATGACAATAGTAAAAAAAGTAGAATTTTAGGTTTTTATAAATAATAAAACTAAAGATTCTGAATAACTGCCAAACATGCCTATTTTTATATTAGAAAAACTAAATAACTAAGGTGTATTACTCAAATACTCACTTTAGTATGTATAACTTTCAATATATAAACTATGATATTCCTATATTCTTTGAATGCAACATGTCTTTTTTTTTAATATATGTATATATATATATATATAATTTAGTTATTTTGTCCTATATGCGGTCCCCTCTATTTGACCACAATCTTTCCTCTATTGCACTAAATGGAGATACAAAATATATGAAATGGGGTGTAACATTCACTATTAAAAATTTGTTTTTATTAATGTATTTCAATCAATTTTACATTACTGAAAGTTGGTTTTAGGTAAAACTATACTACCAAAAACTAACTTTAAGTAAAATGTGGTGGATTTTGGGATGAGCATCTCCCCAAAATATAAAACATCAATGTAGCATATTCTCTTTGGATTTCGCCCACCCTTATAGTCTATATTGAACCTGAATTTCTTGCAACCACCGAATCATGCAAGTCATGCACTCTATGCATTGAAGATATTTCTATGAGAAATATCAAATTGGTTATAAGTTACTCAGTCACTTTAGTTACTCTAGTTAGAAATTAATTATTTTTATTTGAGTATATAAACTTAATTATATCTATAATTGTAATTATTTTTCTTATGTAATTTATACAAAAGTTATCTCTATTTTTCTCTCTTTTATGTTTAATATCAATATTTTTTATTTTTTATTATGGTATCGAATAGTTAATTATTCCACTATTTTCTTTTTAAAAAATTTATTGATTTTTTTTTTCATAAAAACTTATTATTTTTTCTTTTTCATTTGATTCTTGAATATTTTGTTCATTTTTCTCTCTTTTCTCAATTCAAAACTAGTTATTTGTCTATTTTTCTTCATTTTTCTTCTCTTTTCCTCTCAAATTACAAGTTAGAATTATTTTATCATGATGATGATAAAAATAAACCATCAAACGACGGACATTAAGGACAATATGTTTGCCAACAAAACTTTACCAAGACTCAAAACATCTCTAATATTTTGATATCAACTTTGTTTCAACATCAATAGATTTCATCAAGTAAGAAAAAAATTGAGTCAAATGCATCTGTTAAAGATTTTTCAAGAACATCAACAACATTTGTTGTCAAAATTATTTCTTTTTAGGTAAATTGATATTAATACAAGCAAAGATCTTGCATGAAAGTGTACTCTCTAGATTCAACACTTACCAACAACATCAATAAAAAAGCAAGATTGTTCTTGCTTCTAAAAAAAAAATCATAATTGGATCTTCATTAAAAGCCTTAGCTAATGACTAAGAAGTTGCATATGAGATTTTGTTGAAAAAAAAACATGAGAAAATCTTGCATGAAGGTGTAGATTCGATTCAACACTTACTAAAAAAAAAAGGATAGAAGCAAAATTATATTATAATCTTTTTTGTTTTTAATTCAAGCGAAGAGCAAATCTTCCACATACAAAATTTAGTCAATTTATTTATGACATTTCAAGATCATTTATTCGATGTATGTTAGCGTTTTTCATTGTATTTCTTTATTTTTTTACCTACATTCGTGTTATTGATTCCAAACTAAAAGTATCGCAAAAATTAGTTGTTCTAATTTTAATATATAGGTTTCATTATATTTACTATTGTAATTATTTTTCTTATTTAATCAATACAAAAATTGTCTCTACTTCCCTTTCTTTTGTATTTAATATCAATATTTTGTATATTCTATTACTTTTTTATTGAAATTGGATGGTTCAAATTTCATATTTAATAAATAAATAATTTTATATATTAATGATCAAAATTGAATGGTTCATATGACTCTCGAATCATTGTTTAACTGCAAATAATTATTTCCTCCTATATTCTAATCAACAGGAGTTTATCGGTCGTTTTTCTTTGTGCGGGGTTTTCTGTTTATGCGCAAAATATAGAACTAGGAAGTTGTCTCCTTGGCTACTATTCCGTGTTTTCTGTCAAAACACAAATAGAATTATATCTTGTTTCTTTGGTGTGTATTCAAGTACAAATTATAGTATTAATCTTTTTCCAACATGCATTTGAAAGACAACGGATAAGACACAGGAAAAGTGTCTGATATAGTATAGAGTAGATCAATGTTTCAAAGTTGTTATTTGGTGTCACTTTTTATAAGTACAAACTGGTGATATTTCTCGTCCTCCCTAACAACTGCAATGATGACTCAAACGGTGGTGTTGATTCGATAAAAAAAACTAGAAGAATGGATATTAAGTAATTCAAAACTTTATTTATATGTTTGTCTTTATTTTATGGAATCAACATTGATTATATTAGTGTCTCAATCTTGAAGACCTATACTTATAGGTGACAACGTTTGCTATTGTCGAAATTTTGAGCAATACTTGAAAGTATGTAACCCCTCAAGTCCAGCATTATTGGACTGGTTTAGAGCTTTCAACAAAACACTGGTCAAGCTTTATCTAACCCAACTGTTTATAGACGTTTATTGATCGTTTGCTGTATCTCACTATTACTAGGCCTGCTATATGTTTTTCTTTGTGCAGGTTAAGTCAATTTCTTTCTTCTCCTATGGACATACAAGAACAGCCCAGGTCTTGGACTATTTTTTTCTGCATCCTCCACTATCTCTATATCTGGTTATTGTGACTCCGATTGAGGTTCTTGTCCCGACACTCGTCGTTCTACTTCCGATTTTTGTTTCTTTCTTGAAAAGTCTCCCATTTACTGGAAAAGCAAGAAACAGTATGTGATTTTCTCGTTCGTCCTTGACGGCAGAATATACGTTCGTGGCCAATGCCACTAGTGAAGCACAATGGCTACTATATTTACTCAAAGACCTTCACATAGATCATCCTGCCAAGGTTACTCTACATTGTGACAACAACTCTGCTATATATATTGTTGTTAACTCGGTGTTTCACGAGTGCACAAAACACATAGTGATAGATTGTCATGTAGATAAAGTGAAATCTGAAATGTCAGTCATGAAGACATATACTTATAGGTGACAATGTCTACCATTGCTGAAATTTTGAATAATTTTCAAATATAAGTCTACAATATACACCAATACACCCCTCATGCTTATTATTATTGGGTTTGGTGCGTATATATAAACAATGAGTGGTCCGATCGAGTAGGTTCAGATACCATCTTAAAATTTAGGTTGGACCCTACCCAACTCCACAAAACTAGATTATAAGGTAATGGGTGTCACTATTTATAAATTATAATAGAGCTTTATCTCTTATCCACGTGAGATTTGGATTTTTCCGATAGCTAGAAGGACTCTATCATTACTTGTGTCTCATAATGTGATGAAATGTGATTATCTAATCTAACACAAGTGGCACGAAAAGATTAAATGTCTTCATTCGTAGTCCCCATTGTGATTGCAGGATTATTGAGGATTGCAAGGCTTTTAGTCACACGGGGGCATAGATCATTATGACTATGTTGTGTCTACATATTCATCATCTATGTAAAATAAGATCAACAAAAAGTGTGGGGTAACCTGCAGTATTTTTCTTACGCTTATATTCAGTGTTACAAAAACAGATACAGAGATGATTCATTTCAACCTCTCAAATAAGCAGCATGAATGCATCAACGAATTAAATATGTTTCTGACACTATGAATCGGTATCACTAGATTGGTTTTGAGAGAATAGGTGATTAGGATAGTGCAAGTCCTACTGATGCAGTCTCTTTTTTGTTTTTAAAGAAACTCTACATATCATAGTAAAAAAAAAAAATTCTAAGCGAAAATTTAAAATGTATAATTTTTTTTCTTACTGATCTTAGTCTGTCTTTCTCCTTTCAATAAATTGTCACATGATAATATCTAAGTATAACAGCGGCCCAACCACATGAAAACATTATATCCATGTTCTGTTTGTATTGTATCCCCACTATATGCTCCATATGCATATGCGGCAAGTAGCATTCCAACTCCTAATATTTGATGGAGCAAGAGAGATGAATTATGTAGATATGAATATGAGTATGAGAATGGAGTGCTGACTTTATTGATGTATGTTAGGTACGAGAAGAAATGGGGTCACTCACTAAAAGAAAACATGTGCTCTCTAGGATTTTTTGAGTTTCATATGTAGGTGTTGTTATGAGATGCCTAGAGAAGTTATACGTTTAACAAGTAGGAGTGTTTGTTGTCCTTAAATTTGTAAAGCGATTTAGTAATTATCAATGGATATTCTTCATATGGGTGTTTAAATGAGGCTTTACATTTCGTTCTTTTAATAATTTTTTTATGATATTATTTAGTAAGTAAAAGTTTCTCCAATCCAGCACTTCAAAAAAATAATTATAAAACCAGTTCTACCAATAATTTTATATTATTATATTTTAATATTAATTTATTTTAATATAATTTATTGAGTGAATGATATAAAAAATGAAGAAAAATAGAGTATTGCTATAGTTACTATTCCCTATAAACATCATAAAATCTTATTCTATAATGAGGGTGTATATGTAGTCTAGTGTTAAACACTAGATTACTCATTATAGTAGATGCCTTTATATTCTCTAAAGTTTGACTATATAATTGAGGTAGCAATTTGTAAATTTGCACATTCAAAAAAATATTACCAAATTCGATTTCAAACTTGAACGTACAATTAATTATTGGGATATGTTAACTATTTAAGTGGATTTTACTTATATTGAGGAAGTTTGATGAAGTTTGATGGACAAATTTTGCACACACCTCAGATTTTATATGGGAACACAAATAAATAAATAAATAAATAAAATATAAGGTAATTTATGTAGTTCGACATTTATTATCTACGTCTACAAAAATACTTCAACAATTATATTAACTATTTTAGATAAGATTATAATGATTTGTAACTCGCCTTAAATTGTATATCACCCTACAAACTATCTCACTCTAAGAGTAATAAGAAATGATAAACTCCCACAACATAAAACAAGACTCTCTCGAGTGTTCTCTCTCAAACACACTTGCTCTCTGGATGAGATAATACAACATTTCACAAGACTCCCTATTTATAAGAAAATAGTGTAGTTTCTTCCAAAAAAAATACTAAATAAAGTCAATTAATCTCCAGAATTTCAATGACCTATAGAAACTATCAATTAATTGTTCAAAGTTGAATTTGCATGTCCAAATGATCAAATTCTAAGAGCTTGGAATATTCATCCTTTTTTCCAAGTATTGAAATTCCACACTTTAAATTTTGAATTGACTCCCAACAAATCCTCGCTTAATTAAATTTTTTAAACTTTCACGTCATCTGACAACTTCACTTTCTTCCCACACTTAATTTTTTCAAAGATTGTTGTTCTAAGTAGCAAATATTCTTCTCATTTTTCTGCTCTCGCAACACCAAATATCTCTTTGTGTACACCTTACAATCCCATTTTGAACCAACAAACTTATAACTCTGTGAGAACATGTCCGCCAAAGAAATTATATTGGAGGCAACATAAGGTATATACCTCACATTATAGAAAGTTTGCATGACACAATTATGAAATTTTACTCTCATACTTCCAATGCCTTCAACTTTCATTTTATCACCATTTCCAAGCATAAAATGACCAAACACTTCACTAGTCTTCAAGGTGTCAAACATTGTTCGATCTTGATAAATGTGTTTTGCAGCGATAGAATCCATCACCCATTTTGATTTAGCAACCTCCTCAGTTAGTGCTAAGAACACATCACCATCTTTCGTTGTCCTTACCACATTGATTTGGGAGTTGCCGTCATATTTCTTCATTCCTCTTAATTTCCTCAAATCCACCCTCATTTGTGCAGTATTGCTTGTATGTTACCTATTTCTCCATAATAGTAACACTCTATATTGCTCATATCACGTTGGGGACATGATTAAGACTTTGATATTCCTTTTGGCTCACCTTGTTTTCTTGAGTGACTTCTCCCTTGCAAAGAGCCCTCCACTAATAGTGCATTATCTCCATCATTGATATTCTCATTTCTCATCATTCTCTCATTTTCACGTAAAGCAAAGGTTACCTCATCTAACTTCAACGCTGTCCTCCCAAGAAAAATTTGGACCAAAGATTTGTAGAACTTTGATAGTAACACAAAAAGGAGCAACGTCTGCTCCTCATAAGAGATTTTATCATTTGTATTCAACAATTGACATACTAGTTGGTTAAATGCATTGATATGGTCATGGATATTTCCTCTGATCTCCATTTTGAGTTGATACAACTCCATTTTAAAGCAAAGACAATTTGTCAACGACTTTGACACATAAATGCCCTCGAGCTTCTTCGATAAAGCTTTTGGTGTTGTCTCCTTCAATACATTGTATTTGATCTCAGAAGCTAGAACTAATTGAATTGTACTTACAACTTTTTTTTTTGGATTTTGCTTCAATCACTTGAAGTTGTGGCAATTAACTTCTTTTCCTCTAAAGCTTGAATAAGGTCTTGTTGCACCAAAAGGTCTTGAATTGTACTTTGTCAAATTGTGAAATTTATTTTTTCATCAAATAATGGAATCTCAAACTTTGGTATGTTTTGTGTCATAACTCTAATACCCGTGTTGGAGAAATTCCACGCACACAAACACCTAGAATCTTATATAGGAACGCACATAAAATAAAGGAATAAGAAAACACACGACAAATTATGTGGTTCGACACCTCATGACTACGTCCACATAAACACCTCAACAATTATATTTCACTATTTCAAATAAGATTACAATGATATGTAACTCATCCCAAATTGTGTATCACCCTATAAACTCTTTCACTCTAAGAGTAATAAGAAATGATAACACTCTCACTACTAGAAAAAAGACTCTTTCAAGTGTTCTCTCTCACACACATTTGCTATTGCATGAGATATTACAACACTTCACAAGACTCCATATTTATAGGAGAATAGTGTGGCTTCTTCGAAAAAAATATCAAAAAAGGTCAATTAATCTCCACAATTCCAATAATATAGAAACTCTCAATTCATTTTTCAAAATTGAATTTGTATGTCATAATGGTCAAATTATAAGACCTTAGAATACTCGTCCTCTTTTTTCTATACATTAAAATTCCACATTTTGAAATTTGAATTAACTCCCAACAAATCCTCCCTTAATTAAAATTTTCTATAACCTTTTGGAGACAAGTGAAAAGTTCAAGCAGAAGAAAATGTAATAGAGTGAAAGGAAACTCCCAAAATTCAAATTTCTATAACCTTAAATAGTTAAATTTACACTCATTGCTTGTGGACATACCTATAATAAAGGTGGTAATCCAAACAAAATCTAAAAAAACAAAAAAGAAGAAGAGTAGTGAATCAATGATGGAATATTGAAAAATTAATAAATAAAATTATCCCATCATTTCCCTACTCTTAAGTCTAAATTTAATCTAACACGACTAATAGTGTCCATAATCATTTAGATGTAAGATTAATTCAACAATTGAAATTTTGTCCATCTATGATTAGATCATCTATTGTTGTTGCACTATAAAGCAGCCGTAGAGGATGGTTCCTTTACCAACCAACTAGTGAAGCAAAATCACTACCTATGTTGTGAAGAGCAAGAACCTTCATTTTCTTGTGGAGCAACATTAGCTGGTACAAGTACAAGGTTGTCAATTTCTTTCGACAAGACTATAGGTGTTGCCAAAAAAGTTGGTTTCTCATTCCCAGCCATAATGACAAGGACCTTCTCTTCATAGGCCTTGGTGGGTTCCTTAGTTTGAGGGTCACCTTCTTTATTGTCCAAGTCATTGTGGGCCCCATCTTGGTTGTCCCTTGAGAGTCTACAATAAGAGCAAGCTAGTGCCAACAAAGCCAAGATTATGAGGCCCATAACAGCAGCTAATCCTCCAAATAGATATGGAATTGGAGAGTGCCATAAGGTGTGAGTATTAATTATGGGGGTGTTGGTGAAATTTGTGTTTAGTTTTGTGGTAGGAATACTCCTCATTTTTTCTTCTTTCTTTGTCCTTTGTATATATTTTTATTAAAAAAAAAATATTTTTTTTTTTAGAAGAAGGAGATTTAGGTGTAGTGAGTAGAAGGGAAAAAAAAGAGGGTGAAGGGTGTGATAAGCTTGAGAAAGATGACATGGGGAAGTAAGGTATTTATAATGGCCAACACCATTAAAAAGAAGACTAATTGAGGAGACAGAACATAAGAGAGATAAAGTGGATCCACTCATCCACCTCATTTTAAAGTTTATGTTTTGTCAATGGTAGAATTTATGAAGATTACCGAGTTTAAATTTTAGCTTCAATAAGATTTTATATATCTTTTGGTTAAATTATAGATTATTAGAATCTTTACTTTTTGAAAATGGTGGATTAAGACAATAAAAAATATTTATATTTTTGAAATAGTTATTCATAATTTTATTTACTTTAAAGTTTTTTTATTTATTTATTCTTTAAATCTCTATCATCAAATAAAGTGGTTAAAAATAAATAGTTTATAGATTTTAATTAACATTGAATCATTTAGATAAACTATAAATTTGATCTCTAACTACATTAATTTCTACTCAATTTTTTTTATCTCCAGATCATATTGCAAATTAACATGATCCATTTGATCTAAAAATCGAAAATTAAAATAAAAAATCTCAATGAATAATACTTTCAAATTAATAGTTTTTTTTTTGTATTTTTACTAATATAATAATTAAGTGGTTCCGCTCATATGTTTTGAATTAAAAGATATTATCTTAAACTTAATTTAATTGTTTACATAATTATATTCACCACGAATAATATTGGTGTTATATTAATTTGATTATTTACCTATATATTGGTTAAGGGTTTCTAAAACTAGCCGGCACACATCTAATTTTTGTATATCTGTTTCATATATATCTATATATGTATAATATATGTTTTATTTTAATGCATTTTTTTAGTTTTAAAACATCTATTCATCTAAATTTAATATAAATTTCAGTGTCAATTTCATGCTTGATAAATTTTTAGCTCCCTAAAAAAGTAACTTGAAAAAAGTGTCAATACTCATGATATATGTTTTTAAATTTGAATTTTAATAATTAAGTTTCTTATAATTATGATGTTAATTTAATTAAAATTCGAAAAATTGAATTGTTATGTATTTATATAAGAATATAGATTTTAACAGGAAGACCTTATGAGCTGGAAATATTCTGTGGTTTCTTAATATATAATTTAAGAATCTCATGTCTAATGTAAATGTGCTTGTAGTATAAGGAGAGTGCAAATGTTTGAAATGTCTCTACCTCAACGAGACAAGATGATGTCATGAGACAATAGCATTGTCAAGAGTGGGGATCACAAAATAAAAAGTTGTAGTTGATTTATAATCGTAATTCTTTGAGAATATATTAATGCACAATCATGAATGAGGTAATGTCAATATTCTTTAACCACCCCGCACCATTACTAGCATTGCACCTTCAAATGGAAATAAAGAAAGAAAAAACTTTTGTCTATATAGAATTCCATCTTAAAATGGAAATAAAGAAAGAAAATACTTTATGGAATGTTGAGAATTATAATTAAATTTATAAAAAATAATTAAAGAAAAATATTAAATATTAAATATTAAAAAAAATTATTATATAATTAGATAATGATACACTTTTATATAGGACATTTAATTTAACTAACATAACAAAATTCTATATAATCATATGTAACTTCAAAGTATCTTAAACTATATCTAACATGCCTTCTAGGAGAACCACTTGGGGTCTTGGGCCCCATCCAATGCTATAGTGATTTTTTTTGGACAGGTCAAGACTATTATACTGAATAAGAACTATATTTCATGATTGGATGTTTACATGATCAAAGTAACCATAAATCATCAATAATAGATAAATTATAGGTATACAAAAGAGCAATCAATGTGTACAAAGTAGGGTATTCACATGTTTGGTGACCATTAAATCGACTTACTCAAATCAATATAACTTATCTTTTATTTGAATATGTTTAATATGATTTTTAATTTAGAATATAAGGATAATTTAGTCTCAACAATTATTTTTGAAGTAGCTCGACTACGAAATAAAAAACACATACTAAATTATAACAAAATCAATCAAAGAAGGTGGAAATATTAGATTTCAACATTTTTGTCTATAAATACCATTTATAAATATTATTTTCAAAACACTTCAATCAATAACAATTTTATGATCTTCAATTTAACTCATATTTTTATCTACACTTCACTCTTAGGTTTGCTTTAGTTCTAAAAAAATTCACATCTAACATTCTTTGGATGTATGAATAATTTCTTCCTTGATGTAATTGTTTAAAACAAAATTAAATTATCACCGAAAAGTAATTAGTTGAAACTTCAACAATACTTTTTAAAAATAATTGTTTGTGACCCTTCCTTAATCAATATTATTTAAATCACTATTTCAATAACAAAATAAAAACAACTATTTACGCTTTTATCTAATATGCAATGTCTATAATCTTTAAAATTTTAAATATTTTTTAAAATTAATTTATGATAGACAACAATGCACGCTAAAATTTGCATCTATATATATCATTTATGTGTAGAAATGAATCAGATTAAATTCATCATCAAATATTATTTATTTATTTTTTATACAACTTCATCAAATATTCTTCTCAAAAAATTACACACCAACATGGCGCATTTTTTTTTTTTTTAAGATCCTGTTAACTTATTCCAATATTTCACTTTGAGGTACTCTCAACTTTTTTATTCCATAACTAATAATGATAATGTTTTTGCAGAGCATTAAGGCTACACAAGAGAGATACTTTGAGCAAATTTCATGTCCTTATTCGTAAGGAACATAATCTTTCTTTAATTTGTAATAATGGATTTTAAGTCATTTCAGCATATTGGCACCTCACCTTGTTAGCCATGGATTTTAACTTGAATTAAACGTCGATTAGCTACCTTTATTTCCAAATATAAGATATGGTTCAATAAATCACAAAAATAAAAATTGATAACGGTGTTAAAATCAAAACAAAAAAAAAAATATTATCAGTGTCTTTTTTTTTTTTTTTGAAAACCAGAAGTTAAAAATAAAAAAGAAAATTATTAATAATTTGATTTGTCTAAGTTTAACCTTTAATTAATTAAGATGAATGATTAATTTATCTTTCTTATTATATTATTTACTGCTTATTAGTTGGTTAAAAAAAAAAGATGCAAATTCTATTAAAAAATAAATGTAAATAATTAAGAGTATATTTTTTTTTAACAAAAAGTAATTTATAATTGAAAATTCGAAAGTAATAGTAGGATAAAGTTTTCTTATTTCTAGGTACAAAATAGGATAAAATTTTGTAATAATATTTAAGGGCTAAAGGTTAGTGTCCCCTATATAATTTGTATATTATAATTATGTTAGCGTCCCCTATGTTTACAAACATTTATATGCTTCATGCCAGCTAGGATATATGTAACTAACTTCAATTAATATATATGTTGATATATTTTATATTAAGCTAGTGTAAATATATTCTTTATCTCCATGTGATGTGATGTAGCTTGATTACATATTCTTTCTACCTTGATTGATTCTTTTTCATAAAGATTTTCGGATCAAAATAGGAACCACCTAAAATTAATCTCTTCGATGCTTCGTAACGTCAAAATTTATTCTCTACCCATTTGCAAAAGAGTTGAAATGCTCTCTTAACTATATATGATTCTTCACTTTTACTTATTCCTACTGCCTTCTCGCTCATTAAACTATCAGATTCTATCTATTTTTAATTTCTACACCAATTTATTAAACTTAAATCATTAAAAAATTTATAATTTAATACTCATATATAAGAGAAATTTTGAAAAAAAAAAAATTGGTTCTACATAAGATAAAATTACGATTTTCGAAATACATTTATTGTTTAAATTGCTTTTATACAATTTAACATATTTGTCTTTTAATATTAATTGATATTTAATATTTTGAAGTTTTTAATAAGAATATATATATAAAAACAATTAATTAATATATTAATTTTAGTATTTTTTTGTTATTTTTTTCCACATAAATAGAGCTAAATATAGCAGTATTTCTGAATTATCGATGATCATTTCTCTTGAGATCAGAAGGGTTTAAGACAACAAAACATTTAACATTTCTTTGAGAAAAATGTACATTTCCAATCCCCATATAAATCTCAAATTTATTTCTTTTATACTCTTAATTATATTATGGATTAATTAATAACTAACTAACTCATTTCATTAAGAGAAAATATACTTTTAAAATGAATATATTAAACTTAAAGAAGAAAAAAATTCAATAATTTTTACCAATATCAAATATAAATTAAAATATCACAAAGGAAATAACAATTAAAAATAGTTATTTAAAAAAAATATTTCGACAACATATTAAATAGTCAAATTCATTCATAATAAATGTTGTATTAAATAGAATAACAATATTTTCTAATGTAAACAATAGAATTAGAAATAGAGGATTTTTATATATATTTACTCATATTCAAGATAATTTATAGGGTACATTCGAAATATACATTTGACTTTTAACCATTAATATGATATTACTTTCTTATCCCGCATATAATTTTTGTTTGACCAATTCACCCTTGTTTGGTCGGTTTTATACTACTGTCGTGAAAAATTTCGTGATTTATTTAGCTGTCCTCAATATAAAATGATATAACCATCATTTTAATAAAGATTTAATTGGTACTATGCCTCATAAAATAGAAGTAAAAATTGACAAAAGATAATAGGGTATATAGTTGAAGAATTTGGTTCTAACGTCACTCTACTTTTGTCTATTCTATTTGTCTAATATCATCCTCAATCATTACTTATCGTGATTAGTAGTTTTTTTTAGTAGCAATAGTGGAGCATATACAATTTTCCGTGATCTCATCATTTTAATTAACCATATAATAATTATAAATTATAAATTATTATTTTTGAAACAATTATAATGTTGTTTAAATATTTATAACAACGCATTATCAACACTAAAATCAAAAGTGGACAGAGCACTAGAACTTTGATGGAGAGTTAGCAAAGAAGCTAATCTAATAATTTCTCATACATTTAGTGTTGGAATCTTTTGTTGCAACTAAAGAAAAGTGACAAAGATATGTAATAGGGAGAACTAATCCAATCCCAACTTGGATATGATGTGTGACATAAAACTTCACTAATTTTAAAATCCTATTCTTTTTGCACTAAAAAAAACTAATCATATTCCTTGATGCATGTATATGCTTATTATTCCTGTCCCCCATATATTCATAGATAATGAAACTCAATTCTAGATCATTTTATTATTTATTTATGAGTATAAATCGAATTCAATATTCTGAGTCACACATTGTGTATCAACCATTTATGTTAGACCTTGTGGTTTTCAAGTTCAATGTTTTATTATGTATTTTAAAATGAATTTAATTCATAAATAGTTGGTGGAAAAAGGCTTAGGTGGGCTTGTAATAAATTATGTTTTGTATGGAAGGAATAATATTGCTTTGGTATATGATTTCAATAGTTCTACTAAATAAATTCAAATATGTTTTTTGAGTAAAAATGTCACTTAAGTTGAGATAGAGGGGGTTCGTTCTAACATTGATACTATCCTACTTGTTAATATTGGTGACATAGTTAGTATTGACAATGTGTGCATCCCTTTTTTATAGTGTTTCATTGTATATATGTTTTATTGCATTTTATTGTATATTATCCGTTTTAATTTAATTTAGTTAACTTATTTCAGTTTTATAATATCTATGTTATTTATATTTATCGAAATTTCAATTTTAATATTTATGTTGGATTCTTCCATAGTTTTGATTTCATGGAAATCAAAGAAACAAGTCATCATCTCTCATTCATGGTGTCGATATTGGGACCTTGCTTCAACTACATGTGATAATAATCTTCAACACTCTTATCCCGTTCATGTTCCAATTCACTGCGATAAAAATTCAGCCATACAAATAGCTCATAATCCAATAGCTGCGCACAAAACATATTGAAATATATTGTCACCTAATTAGCAACAAAGTTCTAAGTGGTGCCGTTCATCTTCTACCAATCCCTTCTGCTAATACACACAAAGCCTCTGCATCCTATCACTTTTCACTCTTTACTATCCAAGATTGGCATGATTACAATATATGCCATAAAGATAATAAGTCTAACTGATATAGCTATTTGTTGATTAGTTAATTATGTTAGTTGTTGGATTTCTGTTATCTCTATTATTAGTTGTATAAAAATTATCAATTAAATGAGAATGAGATAACCAATTTGCAATATTGATAATATATTGTTCCAAGTGCTCGCAAAGAGTGTGGCGAATGAGTATGGCAAAGGTATCTGCGACTCGGCGTACTCGGAGTAGCTGAAAAGATTGAAATTTTCATAAGCATGTAGAAGAAGCTGTGATGGGGTGAGATTTCTTCTGTCAAATATTTGATTCCTTCTCCAACAAGTTTAAATCAAAATGATGAATTGTTCAAAAAAATAATAATCAAAATGAAAGACTTGATTGCAAAACATTATATTTTATGGAGTTAAAAAATTATTTAAGAAATTTGTATCTATTTTTTTGTTTTGAACTGGGGTTGTTGTTCTAACACTAGACATAATATTGCACTAGAAGAAAAACACTACCATCAATTTTGAAAGAGATTACCTTTTCTCTTGAATGATTGTCTTTTGTGAAGTTCCTTTGTAATGCCAATGTCCAAAGCTTCCAATTCGTAACCTATTAGGAAAGTGTTTCTGTACCTCTACATTCACACTCCAATTAGTCCTATACTAGCTAATAGCTATTTTTGCAGCACTCCCTTACTTAGAAAATTTTGGAGTTAAAAAGAATAATTTTAGATCTATACAATGACACTGATGATGAAGATAAGAACATGATGCATATTCTTTGCAAAACTTTCCTAGGCTCTTATTCCTTTATACACAAGTAAGTAAAATTTACATGGATTATTATCACCTTAGATACTGTTCAAGACACTCTTTTAGAGAAAATGTAGCTAATTATTATCACATACTCTTTTCATAGTACTTGAGATAGTATTTTGTTACTTGTGCATTTTCAACTTACCTAGGGTAGATTAATCAATATGGAAAAAAATGAAAATGAAAAAGACAAATCTAAGAAACTCAGAATACATATAAGGAAATACATGTACATTAATGCTCCAACATGTCCTAAGCTCCTAACTTAATAACTACTATGCAGACTCTCTTCATTACAAAACTTTCCTAAATTCTTATTCTTATACACAAGAAGAAATTACAAGTGTATTATTACTTTAGGTATTGTTCAACACAGTCTCTCAATTTTTGGAAACTCACAGGTTTTGACACAAATGAGTCCATACCATTGGCAAAACATTCTTCAGCACTCTCTGACATTGTGTTTGCTGTCATCTGCATCGATATGAGATATAATAAGAAATGGTAATATACATATCCCGGAACTAAAATAAAATGACAAGGACCAAAAACAAAAAATGATTAATTTGTAAGGACTAAAAACAAAAAACAAAGTTTTACAAGGACTAAAAGCAAAAAACTAATCTATTTGCAGAGACTAAAAACATATTTAAACTTATAAATTGGATTCTCTTATTTTATAAATAAATTTGAATATGAGAGAACACATTCTTATTATAGTTTTCTAAGTTAGATGTAGTTAAAGTCACAAAGACAAGGACAACAATATCAATTGCTCACCGCGACAATGTGGATCCGCTTTTTAGGTGGTATAGAACATTCGTCCGAAGCCAATAAACTTTGTTCAATTCCAGCTTCTTTTGCAGCATCCCAACTGCCTGTTTCCTCATAACACCTAATCAGTTTTGTTGTTTGAAGACCATTCATAACTGGCATGAAAACATCCTGTAAAGTTCAAGTACCAAAAAATTCCTTAGTGTGTGGATTTTAGGAACAAAGTGAAGGATACAACTTGGTGCAAATAATGAAACATTCCAAGAATTCAACAAGACACACTTCAAGATTCAAGAAAATACCATCAAAATAATGTCATAAGAATGGTTTTGAACCGCACGTATGGCTTCAACTCCGTTATTCACCACATCCATGCTATATCCTAGCTGCTTCATCATTGACTTTGTCACCATGATATTAATCTTGTTATCTTCAACAAGAAGAATATTCGGCTTTAATGTGGATTCGGTTACTTCTGATGATGATGATGTGATAGTACTACTAGTACTGCAACTACTGCTAATAACACATTGTGAAGTACTTTCTTCCTTCCCTTGACCCTGACATGTTTGCTGCGGCTCGCTTGAAGTTCTTGCTAAATTCATTTCTCTACTTTCCTCCTTATATTGACTAGAGTTTCCATTTGCACTACAATTTTGCAACATAGCATGTGCCTTAAAATCACGGTTCTCTTTGTTTCCATTAACTAAACTTTCATGCTTTGTTTCTGGGCTGCAACTTGAGGAACTTGTTGATTCAGGCATATCCAAAGCATCGACAATAACTGAAGATGCATCCTCAAGGGAATTTGTCCCATTTGAAATGATGTTACTTGAGAGGTTTGAGTAAGGATTGTCTGGAAAGCCATTGAACTTGTGTGCGATTCGGTAGCCAGGTAATATATTTTGTGGCCTAGTGGATCCATTAGAAGTGAAAAGAGAGCCTAATGTTCGCGGTTGGAATTGGAAGAATCCCTCAGTTGTGTCGTCTTCATTATCATTAACATATGAAAGCTCATCTGGGTCATCTGAATTATCACAAGCTGTTGAAACTTTGTATGGTAGTATGAATGTGAAGGTAGAACCACAATTTTCTTTGCTAGTCACTGTTAGACGACCTCCCATTAACTCAACCTGTTTCAAGTCCAAGGAAATCATTGACAAGGAGTAATATAATATAATTAGCCACAGAAACATAATCATGTTAATGTTAGTCTGCTCTACTAAGAAATGACAGTGCTACGTATACAATGTTCTATGAAGAAACACCAAGTATGAAACATGTTATATATTTTATTGTATGAAAACATGAAACAAAATAAAATGACACTTTTATAACTAATAGAGAAGAGAATAGGTTAGATCACCTGACAAGAGCCTACGTAGGCCTGACCTGGTTAAGATTGAGCCTGGTCTGTTTAGTAAAAAGCTAGCTCGGGCATTTTATAAAGACTATTTACTTAATAGATCAGACTTAGGTTTACAAAAAAGTCTATTAAACCTACTAGTTCAAGTGCTTTTTGCTGTTGTGCTTAGGCCTTTATAGGATTTGGCCTATTTAGTAGTTGACCTATTGGGGTGTTTAAGCCTTAAGATGACATATGTTTTTAAATAAGCTTTCAAGCTTCATCAAGCCTTTAAAGAGGCTATGTCAAGTCTTAAAAAATAAGTCTATGACAAGACTCAGACCTAAATTTTTTAAGTAGGTTAGATATAGGCCTTACAAAGTCTAGTCTAACCTATTATCACCCCCTAACTAATAAGGAAAATAAAGATTAAGATGAAAATTATAATTTGTCAAATATAAATGCGTTGGTTTAAGAGTTTACCAGTTGTTTACATATTGCTAGTCCTAGGCCTGTGCCTCCATATTTTCTAGCATGATCTGCACTGACTTGCATGTACCTTCTAAATAAAGTAGGTATAGCCTTTTCTGTGTCACATTATAACATGAAGGAAAATAATTAGGTACATCTCATAACAAAAATAAAAACTTAACTACATGAATACAAAATATAATCAATTCTAATACAAAAGGAAGGAACAAATACCTGGTATGCCAATTCCTGTGTCATATACATCACAACGTATCCACACTGTTGTTTCAGTTGAATGAGTTTGTTCATCAGTAACATCATCATCATTCATCGAGCATTCACTGTTAAATGAAGATCTACATTCATTGCTAAGTGCATGATTTTGGATTGGATGGTCATCGTGTTGTTTCTTGTCATCAATAAGATTTTGATCACATCTACTTCTTGGTGATGATATATGTTTCTCCTCCTTCAATCCATTTGCTGAAATAGTTGACTGGTCTTCTGTCACCTTTTGGTGGCATTCTTCTTCTTTGGCAAATTGTGGCTCTGGAACAACATAAAGGTTTATACCAACTTTGCCTTGATGTGTAAACTTGACAGCATTGCTGCAAAATAACATATAATCAGAAATACAATATTTAGTGGGCGGGAAGGAAGCACAAATAAAAATAAAGAAGGAGAAATGCAATATCATTGTTGTTGGAATTCAAGTGTGAGTAGTTAGTCCCGCATTGGTTAGAAGTTGACAAAATTAAGGATATATAAGAGATGCGGTGTAAAGTCTCTTATTAGTCCAGGTCATTAGTATGTTGTTACTCCTATTTCTCCCTAGCTTGGTGGTCCTAGTCATTAACTAAGCAGTAAGCACATGAAGTAAAGGGTGCTTTATATTGAGCTAGATTACCAATCACATAAAAACATACTATCATAGTACCTGATTAAATTTGTGAGTATCTGTCGAATCCTTAAAACATCTCCAGTGACCTGCAGTTTTATCAGTTAATTAATTCAATAACACAAGATATATGAAGTAGTCCAGCATTTAGGCACAACAACAATGGCAAATCTCAGTGTTACACACCTCAATAGGTATATCATCTGCTACATTTCCTTCCAAGGTTAACATCTTCTGCAATGATGCTGCAGCTGTCTGGAGTACATGCCTTACTACCTCTCTTGGCCGGAATTTGGTAGCTTCCAATTTCATAGCTCCTACATAGAATTTTATAGTTCATCTTGTCACAACTTAAGGAAACAAATCATTCTCTGATTAACACATCTAAGTATTCCATTACTACTATTTTCAATCACTCTAATTAACATGAGTATTAATTTAGTCTTCTATACATATTTTACTCTAGAAATCAACATAACAAATCATTTTCTTAAAAAGTGTTTATGACCTAAAATGACACTTATAATGAGAAAGAGGGAGTAACTGATAACTAGCAATGGTAAACGAGATTGATTGGATTGATTTCTAACCTGATTCAACCTTGGAAAGATCAAGTATGTCGTTTATAAGTTGAAGAACCAAATCTCCTGAAGATATCATGACATCCAAGAGCTGTCTTTGTTCCTTATCAAGTTTTGTTGTAGTAAGAATTTCAGCCATGCTAACAACACCAGAAAGTGGAGATCTTATCTCATGAGACATTGTTGCCAGCATTTGTTTTGCTCTCATAGTCTCCTCTATTACAAGGGACATGAAGAATAATTAAGTTTCTTGATATCCAAGCAAATTAAAGTGTGTAATAATGAAATTCATAAATCAAGATTTGGCTTGAGTGAAATTAAACCTGTAATGTGAATCGTTTTATTAAGTTCTGTTTCCTTGGCTTTCTGAACTGCAATTTCTTCCCTTAGCTTTGCCATTTTTTCTCTTTTTCTCACCTGCAGTTTTCTCTATATTATAAATATTTTCTTCACAAGAACAACACTGCAATGTTCCAATTGACTTATATAATCTTATCTATTGGTATAAGCACTTGTGAAACTTTTTTAAAGAGACTATGCAAACAGCTTATGAAAGATGCATAAGTAGTTTTCAGCTTATTTCTATAAGCTCTCCGGGATAACTTATAAAAACAAGTTATATCTTGTATGAATACAGATTGACTTCATTTTATCGTTTGTTATAGAAATTGCTCATACATAAACACTTATGCTATAAGTGCGTGATTAAGTTGTTTATCCCGACAATGCCTAAGTACCTTCAAAAACCAAAATAAACAATTACCTGATCGGTTATTTCCATTCCCATATAGTTTACTCCAATTGTTTCTCCTGCCTTACTAAACACAGGTTCTACATATATCAAAAATGTCTTTGATCCAAACAATTCTGTCTCAAAAGTTATTTCCTTTTTTGCAGGCAATCCTTTCTCCATCACTTCTCTCTTGAAATCTTGAGATTCCTTAACACCTGATCCTGTGAAAATTTCGACATCGGTTTTTCCTATGATGTCCTGGAAAACACAAGGCAAGTAAAATAACAATGCAACTCAATCACATAACCTTGCAACAAAAGCTTCAACAACAATCATTACCTCCTCTTGTAAACTTGGAAAATGATTATAGATAAATCGATACCGCAACTCTTTGTCCTGCAACAGATTATTATGAGAGTCAGCACTTTGCAGATTGAAAGATTCATTACAATGACAAACAAAAATTCAACATTCAAAATGTGAGTATAAATAATGTAACTATTGCACATATGGCAAGTAATTTAGAACTTGGACTAGTGGAAAAAATCCAATAATCAAATTTTAATGCCATATACTAAGATTTTTTTTTATATAAGTGATTTAAGATACAGAAGAAAAATAAACTCAATACTCACTGTAATATACCTGATGGCCAATTACAACAGGTGCATTTTGAAGTATGAAATGTAAGAAATTATCTGCTCTCTTAAGAATCTGTGAAAGTTCTTCAACAGGTGAAGACTGTCTTTCAATAGTCTCAATACTTTCTTGCAATTTCTCCATTAATGTCTGCTCTCTCCGTATACTCGCCTCCAACCGTCTTTCCAAATCAACTGCCTGCTGTTTCCAATAAATAACAGTATCATACTCAGCCTCAATCTCAATCCTCTTGCTTTGAACAACAATGTCGCTTTTCCTTATCGCAACAGGTAGATCTTGCCATGTATAATAAACATCGTCTAATATTGAAACTGGTCGTTTGTCTCCCCCGTAACTTTCTTCCTCGAATCGATTACTGTCTTTAAGTATCTCCAATTTTCTTAGCTCGACTTCCTTCCTTTGTTTGCTAAGGTTGTCAAGTTCTTCTCTAAGCAGGCGAACAGCGTTCGCCTGCTTATACTCCCAATGTTTCATTAAATAGGCTAACTGAGACGACCCTTTATCAGTATAATTCGTAAGCTCCATTAGTCTTTGAAAATCAGCTATAGTTGGTTCTTCTAAGATTGTTACTTCTTTTAACATATCTTGATCCCTTCCTGGTTTTTCTATGTTGAATTGTTTTCCAACATCAGTTCCAACATCATCTGGCCACATTGAAGATAAGATTTCAATGTCCATCATGTCTTCAATACAATCACTTTCCATTTCACAAACCATTGAAACTAATATATATTACATCAAAATTTCCTTTTTCAACATATCACTTTTGATCTCAACTTCAATTCAATTCCAGAGCACTTTTGCATCTCGAGAATTTTTAGTCCAAAATCACCTAGAAAAAAACACAAAATTTAATACACATTTTAACAATTTCAAAGGTGGTTGGTTATATGATTAACAAAAAATGAAATCAAATTCAATCATGCTAAACAAGAACAAAAATATTAAACATTCAAAAACATAAAAAGGAAAAGAAAAAAAAAATACACAAGAATTGAAATTGAGCATCATTGGTATTTAATCAAACACATGGAATACATTAAAAGAAAATCAATCTTACATGTAATTGTAAATGATGAGAATGAATTGTTGAAAAGCCTCAACCTTTAATAATTAACAGAATTAAAACAAGTGACACAAAAAAGACATAGAAAGATGAATAGTTGTTGATGTTGACAATGTACAAAAGTTTTTTCCTTGTAGATCTGAGGAATCTCTTCAACTTTGGAGTCAAAAGCATTCAACTGAAACAAAAACAAGAACTAAAGAGGAGAGAGAAAGTAGAGAGAGAGAGAAAAAAAGGACAGCTTATGATTGTAAACTTGTTGTGATGTAAAGGAAAAAACTTTATAAAAAAAACACAAAATTTAATACAAGAGAAACCCAAGCAACCATGTGCATTATAAGAGGTCAAATAGGTTACTTAGATAAATTTTTATTTTATTTTCTTATTCTAGTTATCTTTCATGTGTCATATTATGAGGCAACAAATCACCTTCACACTGTTCAGAGTTTTCTTACAACCTCCAGAAATCTCATCAAGCCAAAATTATAGTATTAACAACCATGTAGTTATACTGAGTATTGTTCTTGTTGTGCACATCTTTTAAAATAACTATTAATTGTATTCATTTTCATAATAAAATAAGTTTTATTTTTTAAAATATTTTTATTAATAATAATTAATGAAGTAATTAAAATACATTAAATTAATATATATTAATTGAAAAATAATATTAAAAAAATTACAATAAAACACTTAATAAAGTATTCAATATCTTATTAATTAAGTCAAATAATTATGTGTTTTATAATGTCTTGTAATGTAGCCTGTACCACTTTCTTTAACATTATCTTTGTTGTAAGATAAGTTTTTTTATACGTTATTTTAAATATAACATATATAGCTCCGTTTACATCTGAAAATTCACCCAACATTTCTAAATAAAGAAATCCAAATTTAATGTACAATCATGTAATGATATTTCATAATGATTTGAATCTATTATAATGGGTTGAATGAGAAATGATGGATGAAATATGAAAGAAAACATTTAAGTGATTAAAGCAATGATGAAAATATGGGGGACATAAGATAGAATTGTTTTTATGGGGGTTGGAGTTATTTAAATCGAAAGGAAACTATATGTTCCCCGCCATTTCCAATGTGACATGTGTAGTGTCATGGTGGCGCGACGCGTGGGATGACGCGCCATGAAAGTGTCGTGGGTTTAACAACTTGAAACACCCTCACATGATAGATCTCTCATTACTCTTTATTTTACTATTTTACTTTCTGATGCTAATGCAATGCATCTATTTGTGGCGGTTCAACAGATTCTTACTATCTCATTAAACTCAATGTGCTTATCTCTCATTAACTTTTATTAATTTAAATTTAAATAACAAATAAAATTAACAATGATATACAGGTACGGTTAATCTTATTTTATTATGATAGTTATGATTTTATAATAAAATAATATTAATTAATTGAGATTATACATTTTTTCTTTTTCTAAAATCAAAACATGTTAAGTTTATCTAATAGGTACGGTTAACATGTGTTATATGAACACACGTTAAAAAATGCAAAAATATAATAGTTTTTTAATAAATATTATTTAAATTTTTATGAATTTGAATGTACAATTTCTAGAACAATGTATACTATCAATTTTTTAATATCTATTTTATAAACAGTACATGTTAGCATTTGTTATGAACTTATGATATTTTACCATCTGAATGTGTCATTTTGCACACGTGTTCGTTTATAAGCGGTTTTTGTAAGTTAAATGTATAAATAATGTAGCATATGTTGTCAACCCCTATCACCATAATTTATTTATTTTTAGACAACCCGGCACCAGAAATTAGCTCTTACCTTTAACCATGTTTCAAGTCATTACTTTATGTTCTATTTTTGAGTTTAATGACTATTGATGGATACTATAAAAAAAGTTTTGCACGTTTATGAGTTTTGAAATTTTAAAAATTACTTATAAGTATTTTGACTTGATCACTCATCCAATTTGTTCATTGCCAAGTTGGGTGGTCTAAATTTGATATAAAAGTTATGAATTCTTCATCCAATTTAAACAAATTAAATTTGACTCATGTATACCTTTGATATATTTGATTGAATAATGTACAGCTGCATATAGCATAGTACTCAAACTCTAATTTTAATATAGAGTAGTTAACACTAATCTTTTGTCATTGATATAATGTGTGCTTGGATTTAGTATAATTTACAAATTACAATGTAACTACATGCTAAAGTTGAAGTTAGTCTCTAAAAAATACTTATTTTAAAGAAAATGATCGTGCATCAATAATTTAAAATTTGATTATAAAAATTTAAAAAATTTAACTAATAATTAAATATTTTAGTTAATGATTAAATTTAATATTTTTGAAGTAGTTTGACTTTATAGTTTATGTAGACCAAACACACTTGGTTCATACAATGAAACATTTGGTTCATAAAAACATCATTATAATATTTTAATGTGTTTAAATTAGTTTTCTGTAAATTAAATAAAAAAATAAAAAGAGTAAATTAGTTAGAGATTCCGAAAACATCCTGAATAAATAGTTGGGGAGACATGGGTGTGTTATAAATTTGTCTAGGTTATAAAAAGCACTAATGCATATTTTTGCATTTGTTTATGCTTATGAACAACTAAGCCATATTCTGCTCTGTTGTGTCTGCTTATTGAACTCTGTCAAATTAGCAATTTCCATGTGACACTCTGTAGCATTCGTACAACCACATCAATTTACCAACTGCCACGTGGCACGCTGACTTTTGTGACATTTGGCATTACTTTTTTTTGGGCAATTATATATATGACATTAATAATGTATGGTTTATATAGTTATGTGCTCTTCTTTTTCTTCTTTCATCTTTGAATATTAAAATTGAAATGCCAGTTAACATTCGATCATCCCTTCTGGATAGAATGATTAATATCCACAAGCCAAGTTGCGAACCCTTTTTTCTTTCGAAAAGGAAAATAGAATGCCGTCATATTATGATAATATTAAACAAAAACATTCAAATTATTTTCATATGAAAATTATATCGTGAGAAAATAGAAAAAAATATTAAGTTGTGTAATATTTTTTTTTACTGAAAATAAGAACAATACAATAAAATTAATCATGGATTGAAATATTCTTCATTCATATTTTGATATTAAATTTGATAATTAATAAAGTTAAAAATACATTAATGATACACATAAATATTTTCAAATTCAATCATAATTAATCAAACAAAAACATTAATCATAACAGTTATATTAATTTCATCTACATATGATTAATAGTTAAAAATAATACAAAATTTACGATCTTTAATCACATTTAGTAATTTAAAAAAAAAATATTTGATGATATTTGTTGATAACGAGTATGTTTGGTCTTTAAAAATATTTGAAAAAGATTTTAAATAAAAAAATGACACATTAAACATCCCCTCTAATTAATGAAGAAAAAGTGAAGGGCTAAAAAAATTTGTGATACCGGTAACGTTTAGATTTGCAAAATAATTACATCATTAAAGGTGGATGTTGGTGAAGTGAAAGAAATTTTTTTAAAAGTTTTGAAACATTTTTTGACAAAATCAAATTTTAGTCTTTTTGAATATATTTGAATAAAAGAATTAGAAGAAAAGAGAATAAAACTTACATTATTATATATAAAAGTTTATGTCAAATTTAAACTAAAGATACAAATGTTAATAAAGATTTTTAAGAGATCTAATAACTATTACAAATAAGGGGAAAACTTCTAGGCTATATTCACTTAATCAAATATACCAAAAATTCAACATCCGTCTCAAATTTATTTTAATATTAGAATGTTTTTGCATGTACTATTCTCTTTTATTGAAATATTATAAATTAGAAGATACAGAGAAAAGAATGATTAACCTACAATAAAAAGTTCAATTGTGTTCTTTAAAAGGAACAAATTTCAAAATGAACTTCTTTTATACATAACTGAATTTGGAATAGAAGAAGCACATAAGAGAACTATATATCCACCGCATTGAAAATTTAGAATAAAATTTAAGTATAACTTATCATTTGATGAATTTCTAATGTATAAATTTATATTAAATGTGAGCAGAAGATCTAACTATAACATTTCAAATTATTAACTTTTAAAAGAATAATTTATTGAATTGAATATATGTTGCTTTTATATCTTTAGTACACATGTCATAAAGGGTAGCTAGTCCTTAATAATCGGAAAGCCTAAAGAATAAAGATTATGAATTCGTTGAAAAATATTAATTCGTTGCTTCAAAAAGAAAATAATAATAATGAACTCGCTTTAGTGCTCAAATAAAAAAATAACAAATCGCCTTAATTTACCTACCAATTTTTTATAATGTTTGATCACTTATTAATGTTGTTGGATGATGACGTATGTTGTTGGATAATGGTTTTTGTTGTAATAGTTGTGCATTTATTAGTATAATATGTGTTTATTTTTTATTTTTGATGAGTAATCTTTTAAAATAAATTAATATTGATCGAAGAAAATAAAATGTTAGTTAATTAATTCATATTTTTGAAATTAATAATAATTTTAAATTTTGATATTTTTATTATTTAAAAAAATATAAACAACAGTTATACTTTAATAAATAAAATTAGGCTAAATTATATTTGTGGTTCCTTAACTTAATTTCAGGTAACGTTTTAGTCCCTTATCTTTTTTTTCTTTTCGATTTAGTCATTTATTCCTAATAATATCAAATAAAGTAGGAAAATATGAGTTTATTTGAAGATTTGCGTTTACGGATTTGATGAAATTTGTATTATATTGAAGAATATAATTAATTTTATGAGTTTTGATTGAATTTTTTTTTGAATTTTTGTTTAAAAAAGGATAACGTTGTTGAAATTTTAAAACATAAAATATCAAGTTGTCATTTAAAATTAAAATAAAGGACTAAGTCGGAAAAAAAAAATAAAGGACTAAAACGTTACTTGAAATTAAGTTAAGGGACCACGAATGTAATTTAGCCAATAAAATTAATACAAATTTTTAAAAATAAAAAAACATTTCAAAAAATTAAAAGAGTATGAGTTTTTCTATTTCTCAAAAGAAATAGAAAGCTCAATTGCTAATGTTTTAGATATATAAAAGTTCAATTATATAAAATAAATGTCACAATTTTTAAAATACATGTATTTATACACAAAAAACTTTAATAATAAAAAATAAAAATAAAAGTAAAAAATGGTTAAAGGATTCTTTTATTTCTTAATCTCTTAATATTTCATCCAACACCCTATACCTTTACTAACATTTTTTGAAATGATATAACTCATTATTTATCTTATGAATTTGTTGTACTACTTTAAAATAAAATACACGTAAAAGTAAAAGAGTTTAATGTATATATTATTTGGTTGGCTAACCACTTTGCCTATTATTTTTCAACAAATTGTAATTTTTTGGATTAAAATTTTGTTAAGAGCAAAAAAGATTGCTTTGGACAAAACATCCTTAATAAGCGGAATACCTTATTTTTTTGGTTGACGTGATGCAGTCCCTTTTACTTGGTTTCTAGACTAAACATATGGTTTAGTGTTATATACATTTATAATTGAGATCATGCAAATCCACGTTAGTTTCCCAGGAAGAAGCTTGTATTTTAGGCAAATTATAAGTTTTGGCGGTCTACCGGGACCATGTTTAAAAATTACTCAAATTTCAATTAACGATAATTTATTGTTTTTTTTTTAAATATAAGTTTATAATTGTTATTTATTTTTACGTATAAAATGATAATTTTAATATAATCAATTTGCTAAATTAAAATTTAAAAAATATATTTATTGTTTTATTTATTTATTTGATTTTGTCGAATTTATTATTTCAATCTTAAACTTTAAATAAATTAATATAAAAAATATCATTCATCGTCGTTAAAATTTCAATAAATTTTAAAAAAGTCCAACTATTAAATAAGAGAAAACAATATAGTGGATGATGATAGTGATGTGAAGAAAGAAAGAAAAAGTAATTTTCAGTTAGATATTTTTAATTCCTACTCTCCAATAAAGGCAGGGTACAATAGAGTCCGCATATCAACATAAACCATATGTGCATCATTATAATTAAATTCAATTTAATATTTTTTCTACTCTCTTGGTTCAAGGAATCAAGCCCTAGTATATCATAATTAGAGTGAGGAGAAAATAAATTTTGATGAAAAATTATTTCAGTTAAAATTTAATATCAGATTATCTTAAATAATTTATTTTTAATTAAAATTTATTAATCATTTGAGTTTAATTACTTAATTTAATTTAATATCTTTATTGCAATTATTTTATGAGAGAAAAATAGTTTGATCCGAAGCTTAGGTGTTTATTTGCAATTCCATTGGTTGAGCCTTCTAATTTCAATTTGTCAAAGTGAAAGCTTAAACTCCAATTGTTTTTTTGAAAATATTTTATGTTTTTTATTCTATTCATTTTATTTTAATAAAAGTTAACAATTATTATAAAAAGAAGATGATATTTGTTTAATGAAAATATATTTTTTGAAAATTGAAAAAAGATTAACATTTTTATTATTTTTAAAAATATCGATAATCGTTTACTTCAAGAGAATCTACTATCTCATAATTAGCAAGTAAATTTAATACAAACTTTTTTAAAAATAAAAAACATTTTCAAGACTTTAAATTTCTGTTTGAGCCTCTTACAATGTGTGTAATCTGAAAACCAAATCAAAGAGTTCTGCATATTCTTGCATGTCTTGATTTTTGTGCTAGAATCATACACACAAAGATAGACACGTCCTTTAATTTAATTCACAAATTAATCATAAGAAGGAAACAGCAAGGAAGATTATTTTGCTAAAGAAGGGGGCAGAACAAATACATATTATATAATATAACTCACTCATCATTATTCTTAAATTAATGGAGCACAATGCGTGCCTTTCCTCATAATATATAGTCTCTCACTCATCCTTATACGAAACATTGCATTCATAAAAAAAAATGAAACATTGCAAATAATAAAATTGGATGTATGTTAAGCAAACAAAAGAGGAGTTTGCACTTATATTTAAATACAGTTAATTAAGGATGGTTCAGTTGAACTTGAACCTATGTGGATTACTTTAGTGAGACACAAAGGTTCCTTCCCACATGCTGGTTCTACTTATTTAGAGCAGAAAACAAATTGGATCCACTTAATAGTCCCTAATTTTATAGTTTGTGAATCTTAAAATAATAGTAGTAGTGGAAACTTTGACTAAAAACTAAAATAGAAACAAATTAATGTGTTTTGTTTATTTATTATGACCCAAATAATGCTGCCTTGGTGGGGATTCCATTAAAATTGCATTATTCTTTCTTTTTTGGTCAAAGCCTTTTTATTCTTTATTTAGAGGTACCTTTCCTTACAAATAAATCGGGCCAGAAAGCCCAATATCTCCCTTAATAGACTAAAGGTCCATGATAAATATATCTCCACATTCTTTCTTTTAGAGTAAAGGTCTATTTAACTATTTTGATCCTTGAGAAATTTTAAGATATTTAATCTAATCATTGAGAAAAATAAAAGTGTTTTTTTAGTCCTTAAAAAAATTAAACCGGACTAAATTAATCCTTATGAAAATCATAGTCAGAAAATTGGATTTTTTTTACTTATTGATGACTCATTAACTTAATTATCTCACATGTAATCTCTATAAAAAAAACAATTAAGTCCTTAACAATAATTAAAAATAGACAATTAAGTTTTTGACAATAATAAAATGAACAATTTAATTTGTACAATAAAAAATTCACTAAATCATAATATAATTTAAAAAACAACGCCAACAATAGTCAAATTAAACCACAACTATATCCAAAATGATCAAAATCATAAGATATAAAAGAAGGTACCAACATGTACCAAAACCAAATATCTATATACCAAAACAAAATATCCAAAGAAGCACCAAAAACAAAAATGCATGTGAATCATATTTGATAGTTGAAATGATAGATATATGTAGACGAAGATATCTTGATTTCATGATTAGTTGTTTTCTTGACTATATTCGTCTTGGCAAATCTCGGTTTGACAGGTCCTTTGCGGATCTTTTCATAATGTCTAGTTTATCCGTACTTTGTACCTTTAATTAATTTTGTGTTGTTGATTGACATACATATCTTCTGATACATAGTCTTTCCTCCTACACTTCTTTGGTCTCCTAATCGACCATTTTATCTTTGGTGGGTCTGGTTCTGGGTGGTCAATGATAACCCAATATTATCAGTTATTGACAGGCTGAATGTAGTGCTCATAAGTAGCATTCAATGCATCCATTGTCAGCCACTTATGCACACGATTCTCATGCCTGTCATTTAAATATGTTAGAGTTGCAATGGAATGTTCATAAAGCATGCTTGTTAACTACCACAATTGACAAGTGCAAGTACATAATTTTATGTTGGCTCCAACTGATGACTTGTGTTTGTGAACCTCAAATTGGCCCCTTTCACTTGTAGAGGTAAGTGTCTACTTATTGTTCTCTGAAGTAACAATGTCGATTTACAAGGAAGGGGGTTTGAATTGTAAATGTACCTTTTAAAAATTCCTATTAAAAACTTAAGAAAATAACTCAAGATTGATCTTGGTTAGTAAAACAGAGACACAGAGAACGTTCTTGATTTTATTATAAAACAGAGAACGTTCCTTGATTAGTTTAAAACAGAAACTCAGTTTGTGTTTTATCTTAGTTAATCAATTAAGTTTAACAAATAAAGAGATAGGATAGGGAATACCACACAAAGAAATATCCCGGTTCACCCAACTTGGGTTACGTCTAGTCCTCACACTGTGAGATTTTTCCACTAAGTGTTTAAAACAAGGAACCTTCTTGATTTTACAGCACCTAGTATAGATCAATCTTGATCTGTTTTAATTTCTATTACTTTCCACTCAGAAAGCAACAACAACACCTATCTAACTTTGATAGGATTCAATGCAATCTAAACAAACTATAAATAAACTCTTATAGTTTGAGTTTTTACAATAAGATTGATTTTGACAGAATCTAAGGTATCTCAACTCTTGTTTGAGATTTGATTCTTTACAAAGAAACCAGTAATGATCGAGCAATCTGATATGAGATTTTTAGAATTGTTTCTTCTTTGGGAATTTTGAGAATTTCAAGTATGTATGTGATTGATGTTTTTGATTTTGCAGCACTTGAACTTTTTGCCTTGCTCCTGGATATTGGCCTTCTATTTATAGGATTTAGAAGCATTTAATGAGGGTCAAATAGAGTTGTTGGTAGTGCTCTGTATTTTCGACTGAAACCAATATTTCAGAATAAAAATAATCCAGCCATTGATTTAAAAACTGCTTTTTGACTTTTCTGTTAAAGCTTTAAATCAGTTTTGTCTTCTAGTTAAAAAGCCTTTGAAGTTTCTTCCTTGATCTTGGATGGTACATTTTCGATCTTGAGTCTTGAATGTAGCCCATTGAGTTTGAAGAAGAATTATAAGTCATTGCAGGAGAGAAAATGTTGTTGCTGGAGTTATGCAGAAAACGGATATTGATTATCAATATAGATCTGTCAATTTGATCTTTCTGGAGTTTTGATGATCAATCTGGAGTTCCTGTTTTGATCATTATGGATGTCCTTTGTAATGTCTTATCATATATCAAGGTTGATCAAACTTTCTTGATAGTTTGATTTTAGAGTTACAAATTGTTCCGATTTTTGACTGTTTTTTGAGTCCTTTTATTTTAGTGATCAGATAGCCTTTTTGATCTGGGATGAATCCTACTTGTTCATTGCCATGTACTGATTCTATTTGAATGAAATTTTGAGACAAAATCTTTGTCAAAGAGGTGGAGAATGATTGGTCAATATGCTGTGATGAACATTCTTGAAACTGGAGATCATTCTTTGTTTTTATGCAGAATGCTCTTATTGCTGTCTTTTCTGCTTTGCTTAATTCTGTTCTTAAATAAATTCACTCAAAAGCACAAGTTAAATTAACATATCATTTTAGAATCATAATTAACTTTCTTAATTAACATTTGTTTATTTTCCTCAAAACTTTACATATGGAGTTTGTCTCAACACTCTCCCCCTTTTTGATGATGACAAATATATTAATTTAGATTTTAATTCTGATTCTAATATCAAGTATTTAAAGAGCTTAAAAGTTCCCCCTCAATTTATGCAGTTTTTAAATTGACAGAATTTAAAACACTATATGTAATAAACTGATTTTTCATTTGATTGAGAACAAAATAACATAACTATGAGCTGAATTACATACTTAGTCTTTTTAATACAAATTAAAAGCTAACTTAATTCTCCCCCTTTGTCATTCAAAAAGGTAACAGAAAAGCAACTAAGAAGCTAAGGAGGGAGAAGATCCTTCTGAAGAGGAGGATTTTCCTGGTGGAGGAACTTGAGGAGGAGGAGGAACCGGATGAGGTGGAGGAGGTGGAACTCCCAGCTTGGGAGCAAGTTGCTCTGTGAGCCAAGTTCTCAGCAGAGTGATTTCCTGATCTTGTTGAAGCTGTCTAACCATAATGACATGCAGTGCAGCCATGATATCTGAATTGGAAGGTTCAGACTGGCGAGGAGTAGTGTGAAGATGAGTTGTTGGCTGAGTTGTAGTGGCCACAACCGTATTGGGAGACACAAAAATAGATGGAAGAGTGTCAACTGATGTGGGCATGGATGGTAGAGACGTTGGTGGGGTAGACAGATGTGTAGATGGGGCAACATGTTCTGGGAAGTTAAAAAACTGACTCATGCAAAAAACAGAGGAGCTGGTTTTTTGTGGGGAAATAAAGAGTGGTGACATAGTGCTCGTGTTTTGAGCAGTTAGAAAAGTCCCAAAATTCTGAAGTGGGGAGCGAATAAGGTGAGAGAAGGAGATGAAGTCAGTTGAAGAAATGGTGGATGGAGTAGGGAGAAAGGTTGAGGGATTCGGGTTTTTAGGTGGACAACGTTCTTGAAGAGGTGAAGAACGTTCTTGAGCAGGTTCAAGAACTGCTTCTGGTGAGTGATCAGATGAGGAGGGTGAAAAAGGAACGAGAATGGGGATAGGTCGGGTTCGAGCTGATCTCTTTGTTTTGAGAGAGGTGGAAAAGGAAGATGTGGTCGCATGACTTTCTATTATGGAGGAGATCAAAATTTTAGAAAATTTTATTTTTTCACCTCCAAATCTTTTGAAAAATCTTTAAATTTTATTGAGATTGACTAATCCGGGAGGTATATTTTATAAATCTGAAATGGTATTTTCAAGTGGGAGAAGAAATATTTTTTGTGTGGTTGTTATCCATTTCAATATTTACTTAATATGTATAAAAAATAGATTTAAATATGTTTTTTGTTTTTGTAAATATTACGTTTTCTGATTTTGGTCCTCGTAAATTTTTTTTGTTTACATTCCTGTAATATCAAAAAAAATTATTTTTTGTCATTAACGTTAAGTGGACGTTACAAAAACGTTGACAAAGAGAAACAGTTTTTGATCCCCGTAAATATAGTAGTTTTCAGTTTTAGTCCCTGAAAAATATTTTTTGAATTTCATCTCTGCAATATTTAAAAAATTTATTTTTTATCCTTAAATGAAATGCAATAATTTGTATAGTTATTTTTATAAGATACTTTAAAAAATTTATAGTTAATTATTTTTAGTTACCTTAATCTGTATAGTTATTTAATAATTTGTTGCGGAAATGTTAGTTCAAAGTGTTTGCTAAAGTTTTTATTTTATTTTATTTATCTTCGTGGTTAGTTTGTAGGTAGAAATCCATAAATATTAATAATAAACTTATGCCAAGTAATGTTTAAAATATTTTCACTTCAATAATTTAAAATTTATTAATCTTCTATTTTATTTATTTATTATTATTAAATTAATTTTCATTTTATGTTTCAAAAAAATCACAATTATTTATTTATTTATACATTAAATAGTAAAAATATTTGCAAACAACATCGATGTTCAAGATTTTAACTCGAAATATGGTATTCAATCTAATAATATTGTTATTTTGAAACATATTTAACATATATATATATATATATATTAATGCTAGTAACTTTAACAATATAGTTAATAAAAAAAAAATAGATATACAACAATAAACATATAAATAAAATTAATATAATATTAACTACAATTATATTAATATAAAATAATGATTAAAATAAATCTATTACCTAATATATATTTTAAGTTATAATGAACAAAATCTAAAGCGTAAAAAGATGTTTTAGTTAAAATTATAAAGATAAATTAACAGAAAAAATAATTAACTATAAATTTTTGAAAGTATCTTATAAAAATAACTATACAAATTATTGCATTTCATTAGGGACATTAAGAACAAAAAATATTTTTTTTGAATATTGCATGGATGAAATTCATTTTTTTTTTCTTCAAGGATTAAAACTGAAAACTGTTATATTTACAAGAATAAAAAATTGTTTCTCTTTGTCAATTAACGTTTTTGTAACGTCCACTTAACGTTAAATATCAAAAATAATATTTTTTAATATTACAGGAATGTAAATAAATAAAAAATTACGAGGACCAAAATAAAAAAAATTTATATTTACAAAGACCAAAATAAAAAAAACTTATATTTACAAAAATAAAAAATATATTTAAATCTAAAAAATAATATTGAATTGAAACATTCCATAAACTCATTCATCTTATTTTTTAATACCAACACCGAGAATTATGGAGGGTGGGATGAGCTATCATAATTTTGAATCAAACAAATAGACATAATGATCAATACACATAATTTTGAATCAAACAAAGAGACATAAGAGCCATTCACACTCGAAAAATGCATTAAATTTCCACATTAAATATACTTTTATGTTACTATTTGTGGAGTTAGATGCAAATGCGCTATTATATTTACTACTTTTTGGTAAAAAAAAATTATTAAATATTTTAAAATTTATTTACACTTACCTTAAAAGAAAAAATTAAGATCGAAAGACTATTACATTTAATTTTAATCACATTCAAATCTTAAATCAAATCAATCGAATAATATATAAACTAAGAAGAACAAAAAAGTTTTATTCCTTAAAATCAAATTCAATCTATTAATCTTTAACTTAAATTTTAAATATTTACCAATGATATGGTATCTATAGTTTTGTAAAGGTTTAAAGTACACAAAGAAATTAAAGACAAACAAGTATTTAGATATAAAAGTAAATTTAATTTAATATATTCATAACCAACAATATAATATTTATTTATGTTTTAAAGTTGTATGACACCCTTCACTTATGAACTTATGATCATATCATTTAAAACTTTAAATATCTGGTATAATTATTAACAAGTGCAATGATATTAATTAAAAGAAATCGTTCATTAAAATTAATTTTAAAATCTTTATAAATTTATTATAGGCTAATAAGTTATACTTATTTCTAAGATTTTATTTTTCTTTAAAATATACTTGTCTTTACAAAAAAAAATTAAAATCCTAGTAATAAAAAATGAAATTTTCAGTAGAATAAAATAAAAAATATTTTGTCAATAAAGAAAATAAATCTTTCAACTAAAAACCTATTCTCGTGCTTTTTAGATATTCTAGATTTTTATATGATATATGGATGATTCTTACACTTTAGTAAAAACTCCTACACTTAACATATATAAAGATCATAAAATACTTTATAAAAAAAAAAATCACAAAATAAGATACATATAGAAATTAATATTATGATTATATAAAACAGGAAGTCTCTGTTCCTGATTTATAGAACAGAAGAAGAATAGAAAGTAAGAGAAGAAGAAAGAGTGATGATTGTGATTGAGATTGGGGAAAAGAAAACCCTAATTAGAGGATAATGCGATCAATGAAAAACCCTAGAATCAAAGGCACATAACGTAGATGCTTGGTATCGGCGCTGTTTCGTGGGATCTGAATTGGTTCCTTCAATTGATATTCTCCGTTCTATTTATTGCTATTGGATTACATACTTTGGTGAAAAACACCGCTTCTAGATACTTCGAAGTCGACGCCAATTTCGAAGGGGATCATCCTCCTCCTACCTCTGCATCAATGCCCGGCGTTCTTAACGTCGACGACCCTGTCTGCGCCGTCTGCGCTTCCCACGCTACCAAAAAGTGTTCCCGGTGTAAAGCTGTTCGATACTGGTACCCTTCTTAATTCATCATTATTATGATTACGATTGTGATTGTGATTGTGATTGTGATTGTGATTGTGATTATGAGTATGAGTATGAGTATGATTATGATTGTGAATATGATGATTATTATTGATTTGCTTATTTTTCGGTTAAGTGATTGTTACGATTAGGAATTTTAAATTTGTAATGAGGATTGTATTTGTTTTTTATTTTATTATTATTTTTGAATTGAAAAATAGAAAGAAAAAAAGAGCTGAATTTAGTTTGGCTGTGTGTGTTGTGTTGATTTTCCAGCTCAACGGCATGTCAAGAGACGCATTGGAATTCTGGGCATAAGGCGAAATGCAAAAATTATAGTACTGTCAGTGGTTTAAACTCGGCTCAAAACGGAGCTACTAATCGTGGGTTTAAGGCTTCTTCTGCTGGGGGTAAAAGCTCGAATTCGATTGCATTGGTACCTAGTTGTGGTACTTCCAGGCCAATCAAGCCGCTTAAAGATGTAATTTTCTTTTATCACTGTTTTTACAAATTTTTAATATGTTTTGATTATTACGTATTGTCGAAGGTGAAGGGCATGGCTGAGGTGTTAGGAGGTTTTAATGTCTTGAGGATAGATGCCAAAAGGCACACACTTAATTGAAGAATAGTACACCTTTCTGTATTATGTAGTTAGTACCAAAGATAGTAAGAGTGAACTTATTATGTATGGGTTTCAATTCGTAAAAATCTTAATTACTGGCCACTAAGCAGCCTGAAGACTAAAAATATCGTCAGCCTACCTTTAGCATCATGATTAGCAAGTTAGATGACTGAGCTTTAGGAGATTATCTTTTTGTTGTTGATAAAACACGAAAGGCATGCCTCCCTTGAACCAACAAGGTGCTCCCTAGGCATCAGAGGCATGCCCTTCCCCAAAGGGGCAGCTCCTTTACCAGCAGAAGGTTCTGACGTCTTCTGGCTCCTTGCCTCAGTCACTTTGTTTATATTTTGTTTACAGCGTTAAATCTTGTACACCAAAATTATGCATTTTGTCCTTTTCAGGTTCTTTTTCCTTATGATGAGTTTGTTAAACTATTTAACTGGGACAAGCCAGGATTTCCTCCTTGTGGACTCTTGAATTGTGGAAATAGGTTTGCCCTTCTCACAACTGATCTTTGGCTTTGTCCTATGCTATCATTATCAATTGTGATATGAGGATACATGGAAATATTTACTTTTATTTTCTTTGTAGTTGCTTTGCAAATGTGGTTCTTCAGTGTCTCTCATTCACAAGGCCACTTGTTGCCTACTTGTTGGAGAAGGGCCACCGGAAAGAATGTAATGTCACAATTTTAAGTTTTCTCTTCTTGCTGGATGTTAACTATTCCTTGTGCTTATGTTTGTTGTTGGTGGTTTTTCAGGCACTTGTAATGATTGGTGCTTTCTATGTGAGTTTGAAAATCATGTTGATAAAACAAGGCTAAGTTCACAGGCGTTTTCTCCTATGAATATTCTCTCTCGTTTGCCTAATATCGGTGGTACTCTAGGTTATGGAAGACAGGAGGATGCTCACGAGTTCATGAGGTTTGTTTTTTTTTGCAATATTATCGTTTCATTTTTTGTAGTGAATTGTACATTGACTGTCTTGAAAGGATGCCTATTCCATATTTAGTTTTGGAAGATGTAAAAGTTTTGTTTTTTTCCAAATTTTTAGGTTTTCAATTGATACTATGCAATCTGTTTGCCTTGATGAATTTGGTGGAGAAAAAGTTGTCCCTCCTAATCTTCAGGAGACAACCATTATCCAACACATTTTTGGTGGTCGTCTTCAATCCGAGGTTAGACATCTAATCTGACTGAAATATACACTTTGTTGCTGGAATGTATGATTTGCTGTTATTACATTACATCTATAGTAAAATATTGAGGCAGATTAAAGATTATGTTCTCATGGGGTTATCAAAGGAAATTGGCTTTGTCTTTCTTTCCTTCATACGTTGAACTTAAGAAGTTACTGTAGCCCAATTGCTAAGACTTGATAATGATGTTGAATTCCATTTAAGGTTGGACTTTGGAGACTTATATAATGTATCTATTTAATGGAAGAAACCTTTTTGAGTTTAGTTGGGATTGTGTTTTATGGCATATTTTATGAAGGATTATGAAGTACTCAGTTTTGCTTGTAATGATGACCAGATTAAACTACACCGTGACTGAAAGAGAATGATATTCTGCTTTTAGTCTCGGAAAAATTTGAAGCTATCATGTGATTTTCCTTAATGAGCATTCTTAGCTATAATTTCATCATGGATACTAGTCTTTTGCTTACAAAATTTTAATTTTAGAGTTTTTTTTAGTCTAATTATCAATTTCCACCTTTTGCATCTGTCTTGATCTTCTAATTTTTGTTTTTGTGAAACTAAATAGGTTATTTGCACAAAATGTGATAAGACTTCAAATCAATATGAAAGTATGATGGACTTGACAGTTGAAATTCATGGAGATGCTGCCTCGTTGGAGGAATGTCTAGATCAGTTTACTGTCAAAGAGTGGCTTGATGGGGAAAATATGTATAAATGTGAGGGGTAAGGTTGCCTGTCCTATTTAGTTACACAATAACTGGTCTTTTTATTAATGTAGAGGACATCATGAGGATTTTATCTTATGATAATAACTATTTTTGTTTGGAACTTTCAGTGGGGGAATTTATTTTTTTGTCGATGATCAAACATTTGTTTTTGATGATGTATTTTGCTGCTTCTTGACAGGTGTCAGGACTATGTAAAGGCATGGAAACGTCTTACTGTGAAATGTGCTCCAAATATTCTTACAATTGCCTTGAAAAGATTTCAGGTCTGAGTAGTTTGATATATAGACTATCTGGCTAAGTTGTTGTCAGATGCTATAGGTTGTTTTAATTTTAGATTTCAGTTGCATCATTTCTAGTACTCTCCCCTTTGTGCTTCATGCGATATGAATTGTACATATACTAATTCAGCATGATTATAATGATATACTGTTTAATTGCATGTTAATTTTTTTCCTTCTAATACATAAAAACTTGAAACTTAAAATCTTACATGAACTGTTCTTTGTCAAATTTTCTCATGTGTTTTTTCGGGTGTTGTGTATATGCAGAGTGGGAAGTTTGGAAAACTTAACAAGAGAGTTGCCTTCCCTGAAACTTTAAATCTTAGCCCCTACATGAGTAAAGCTGGAGATGGATCTGACATCTATAAGTTATATGCTGTTGTAGTCCATATTGATATGCTAAATGCTTCATATTTTGGTCATTACATCTGCTACATCAAGGATTTCCAGGGAAACTGGTATAGGATTGATGACTCGAAGGTAGATTTCTATCTCCCAATGAAACTTTGAGTATTTTTCTTTTTGGTCGCTGGATACTCTTTAGCTTGAACTTTCAGTATCCTCATTTGTGTTGCATTACACTTCTAAGGTTGCGAGTGTGGAATTGGAGGAGGTACTTTCTCAGGGAGCATACATGCTGTTGTATAGAAGGTATCCTTCTGGCATTTGTTGTAGAGGCTATTGCTCTCTTTCTCTCTCTGATAAATTATTCCATATTACTTTATGTCTTTCACTATCTGGCGTCTGAATGATTTTTTTTCCTTTGAACTTGGGCTAATCTTATCTCTGGTTGAGTGAAATTTGAATTTTCATATAATGAATATCTGTTGAGGATCAATTTAAATTGAATTATAACTTTCATTTGATTGTTTAGGTTTGTTCTTTATGCTTAACATTATATTGATCTTGGGCATGGATATTGTATGAAGGAAATAATAACCCTTTTCTCCAAATCAAAAGACTAATTTTAGTTATTTAATTATTTTGAGCCAAAGCTCAAACAGCTGGTTCTGTTAAACATGGTCTAGTCAAAGATTATGTTCTTATCTTGTTTTCTTTTCACTCTTTACATTGTACTCTGTCAAAAAGTTATTGGTTTTCTTAGCTTGGGTGTTTAGTTTTGGATTCCAATATGTACTGCATTTGCCCTGATCTCTTGGTGAGATCTAAAAAATCTTGGAACTTAGAAGTTGGTTTCCACCTATTGAGACCTCTGGTTATTTGAAACTGACTTAGCAGTATCCGATGTTGGATAAAATAATGGCTCTAATAATTGAAGTTTGGGCAGATGCACATGCATGTAATTGTTTTAACAGTAATTTGTGCCAATTACTGAGTAAGGTGACAAGTAATGTTTGTTTTGATTTTGGACAGGTGTATTGCCCGACCATCAAGCCTTCAAATTCAAACTACTGAATCTTCAGGGATAGTAGAAGAACGAACAGTGGAAGTGGAACCTGGCCCAACTGAACAAGCTGAATGCCTCTCAAATATGAAGGCTTTGACTCGCAGTAAAGGTTGTGAGGTTTCACCATCTGATATTAGTCCAGAACTGAAGGTTTCTTCCGGCTATGAGTCCGAGTCTTCCATTGGATTGAACTCAGAGGAAGCTAAAAGAGAGCAATCCGAGGACACAGACATGATTGATGTTGAGTCAACTGATATTGCTAATGATATTTCTTGTAGTGCTGTTGAATCATCTTATTTGCCCATTTCTCATGCTGTTGAAGATTCTAGGGATGAAGATATGGGAAGATCTATAGAAGAGACTTCAGGCTTCACTCAAGATGAAGATGATACTAGTGTGGCTGTATCTGGTCCTTCTCTAGGTTTACCAAATGACTTTTCTTTTTTGGATAAGCATTCTTCTGTTTCAGTGGATTATCGAAATGTGGAGGAAGATTCAGAACATATAGATGCGGTTAAATGCAAGTTACAAACAGCTAAAGACGATGCGTATTATGGCAATGGATATGTTAGTGCAAACAAATCTGCTATTCCACATGAAGATGCTGGTACTCTATTTTCTGGTGTTGCTTCATTTCCCACAGAAAGGGACAGAGGAAATGGAATTAAGAAAGTGGAAATATCAGCTGATAAGTTAATAATGTAGGGCTAGTTATTTTTAAAAATATTTAATTTCTTCATATCATTTATATCCCATCATCGAAAAGTGGTGGTGAGTTGGGAAATTTTTTTTCTGGGGTTTCTTTATTTGTGGGAGCCTTGGATATTATTTTAACTTTTCTAGATGGATCATCTAATTTAATTAATTATACTGGTAGAGCATAATTTCTTTGTCCTTATTTCCTTTCATTCTGTACATAAAGAAAAACAATAATTTTTTAATTTGCTGCATACACTGCCGGTTTTACTATCGCCTTCCTAATCTAGTTTTGTTAATAAGAAATTTTCTTTTCGGTACCAAATAGTTTGGCCTAGCACTCGTCACTGTGCAAATTCATGCACAGGTTCATAATTCGAAGAGCAGTATGCAACTGCAAAACTTGGACAACGTATATACATAGTATAAAAGATTAACTTTAACAAAAAATACTTAAAATAATTATTATGGTAACACTCAAATTGTATTTTGCTTGTATTTTATAGCATTAACTAGAGTTTTTTTTATTGTTTTTTTTTTTATCAATATTTTATAAGGAAAAAAAAACACTTCACACCCTTTAAAAAAGGTGATTAATCTCATTTAATGTGATTACTATAATTAATAATCAATGAGTCTTAAAGATTAAAAATGAAAATTTAAAAATTTAAAAACATGAAATTCAATATAATTTTAATTGACTTTTTTTAAATGTTTGGTTCCTTAGCGAAGACACTTAACTAAAATTAATTGTAATTTTTAAATTGCATTTTCATGAGACAAAATTCTACTGAAAAAAAAAAATTAAATTAATAATAAGATATTGTAGAAAAAAAATCACTAAATATGGTTGGTCAAAAGTATTTGGGCATATGTTTCTAATTTTTTTACTGTGGCATTTTAAAAGCTTAGATTAACTTTTTAGTTTGTTTCTAAACTTTGGGTCGAAATTGAATTTTAATTTTATTATTTGCATATTGACCCCTATTTACTATGTAGGTCATAACTTGAGCTCTAAATATCGGATTGACGCACGTGAGCATGCGTTGAAAAGCTAAAAATCAGAGCCACAACTTTTGTGTTAGAATAAAATCTCAATGCTAAACTTTACTGGGCCTAAATTGCAGATTTCATTAGTTTTTGTACTAATTTTAAGGAAAGTTTTACCCTATACCCCCATTTCTATACCTATACCCCCATAGTTTTATAAAAATGTCAATTATACCCACAATTTTTTTATTTTTTTATTATTTTACTAATTCAAAGTTATATTTTTTTTTACCATTTTATCTTTTTCGGAATCAGAAAAAAGATTTCCGAAAAACTTTTTTGAAAAAATTCGGTACACCTTATTTACGGATTTTTTTTTAAGTTTTCCGGTACAGAAGGTTTTTACTGGAAAATAAAAAAAAAAAAAAAAAATCGGTAAAAAAAATTAAACTACCGAAAAACTTCATTAAAAAAATTAACCAATTTATTTTTTGTCTATACCATAAATATTAATAATTAATACACTATAAATACACCATTAAATAATTAAAAATTAATACACTATATATAATATACCATAAATAATTAATACACTATAAATACACCATTAAATAATTAAAAATTAATACACTGTATATAATATACCATAAATAATTAATAATTGTATTGTTGGACGAATCGGAGGACCATTCATAGATGATGAAAATTCAAAGTCACGCATTCTTCAGTTTTGTCATCTCCACCTCTAGCCCTACCCACTAAAAAAATTAGTTAAAATCAAATGAATTAAATAAATACTAATATAATAAAAAATTAAAATTAATTTAAAAAATGTTTTTTTTTTAAAATCAAACAACTACTGGAAAACTTGTGGATGAAGTTTTTCGGTAGCTTCCAGAAATGTCACGTTAAGTTTGCCGGTAGTGTAAGTTTTTCGATTGTTCCGAAAAACTTAAAAAAAGATTTCCGAAAACGATGTTTTGTACCTGAATTTTTTTTTCAAATTTTTCGGAAAACTTGAAAAAAGTTTTTAGGAATTTTTTTTACACTTACTTTTGTTCAGGAAATGTTGATATGAAGAAATAAAAAAAAATATAGTAACTTTATATGTATATATGAGGGTATTTTGGTATTTTCCTTTACTTTTTTGGGTACATGGATAAATGAGAGGGTATAGGGTAAAATTTTCAATTTTAAGTAGTGGATCGCTTGTTTTCACGTAAGTTAATTGTGCTTGTTTGATCAATTATATAATCAAATAAGAATAAAATCACGAATTAGAAATTAAACTTGTTAATAGAATTTGTGATGAAACTCTAATTAGTGGATTATTCCTTTTGCTAATTTGTTCAAACAAAAATTTAAAAAACTCATTTTTTAATTATTATCTCTATCTATGTTTTATTATTTGTATTTAATCCATGTGCAACAACGAATTAATGGTTAAGTTAGTTAATTTTTGGTTGATTTAAAATCACAAAAGTAAATTTTGTTGTTATTTATATTTGAAATTAGAGTTAATATATAAGTAATCCAAACATTTACTTTCTATTCATCTGTATGGATAAGTCGATTTCATCCTCAATTATTCCTTAAATTTATAAACTCAAGCAGTTTTTCCAAAAAATAATAAATAAAAGAAAATAACATCTCATAAAATTTCTGAATCATGTACTTATTTCGTTGCGTACCTATAAAAAAAAACAAATAAAAAATAGGGTATTTTTTTTTCCGTGGCGGCGTGTCCTCCCGCGAGCGGTAACACTAACAAGAACCCAAATAATAATATAAAATGTCTTCATTATGTTGCAGCAGCCACACATCGCTGCATCACCTTCAAAAAAACCTATACAACAGAAACGGTACTATTACTACTACTCCATTCAGAAGTACAAGTAGTAGCGTGAAAACAACCGGTTCAGTTAGTTATAACCGGGTATCAGCGGTAAACACTCGGGAACAAGAAATGGTGTTGGAAGCAGGGATTGAAGAGAATAAGAAGAAGTTGCAATTGGGGATTGCTGAGTTCTACGATGAATCATCTGGAATTTGGGAGAATATTTGGGGTGACCATATGCATCATGGATTTTACGATCCAGATTCTACTGTTTCTGTCTCTGATCATCGTCTTGCTCAGATCCGAATGATTGAAAAGTCTCTTACTTTCGCTTCTCTTTCTGGTTGGTACTACTATTCATTTCCATTTCTATGTTCACTATATTCTTTTATTTGATAACAAAACATATATAGACCACAAAAAGGGACTGTTTAGGGACACTAACAGTAACATAACTATAGACATTGATAATACTTTGAAAAAGAGTAAACGACAATTTTGGTCCCCAGTGTGTGACGTGTCGTAACTATAATCATTGAATTGAATCTATCCACTGTTGTTAGTAATTTTTGACAAAGAAAAACACATTTGAAGATTAGTCTGACTAATTAAAGACATATTCAAGTACTAAAATGATCATTTACTCCTTTGAAAATGAAAAGTATAAGTGACTGAATATAACTGCCATCTGACACACTTTGATTTTGAAGTGTTGGTTCTACATAGAGAAATAATTTTAGTTATTATAAATAAATCATAAACCATTTCTCAATTGGAGAATACTAGGACTACGAGTTGCTACTGGCTAGTACTGACTACTTGGTGTTATTGATGAATGAATGATCAGAGGAGGCATCAAAATGGCCTAAGAGTGTAGTTGATGTTGGATGTGGCATAGGGGGCAGTTCAAGGTACCTGGCCAAGAAATATGGGGCAAGTTGTGTAGGCATCACTCTCAGCCCTGTTCAAGCTCAAAGAGCTAATGCTCTTGCTGCTGCTCAAGGTTTAGCTGACAAGGTATTTCTTTGTGGACATTTTCTCCTTTATTATCTATTTTACTTACACATTTTACTCCATGTTTATAAAGAACTCACATAATCACATGTTTTGGTGTTGTATATGTGTCGGATACCCAACACACCTTCAATCTAAAGTATCGATGCTACTTGCAGTTGCTGCTATGTTATCACATGTTAACCTATGTTATTACTGTAATGAAACCCTCACCAAGGGTCTCAAGAACTTGTATAGAATACATTCTACTCATGTGGGGTTTATATGATATTTACCTTAGTCTTTTTTGTTTATGTAATGTAATGTAATGACAGGTTTCCTTTCAAGTTGCTGATGCGCTAGAGCAACCATTCCCTGACAACCAGTTTGATCTTGTGTGGTCTATGGAGAGTGGAGAGCATATGCCTGACAAAGCAAAGGTTCCAAATTCTCTTCCTGTCTAACTTGCATACTACACTGCAGTTTCTTTCATATTTTCTGTTCTTTATGCTTGTAAAGTTGTAATGAGTTTCCTGTTTCATACAAAACTGTTTCAGTTTGTTGGAGAGTTAGCTCGGGTAGCAGCACCAGGCGGTACCATAATAATAGTAACATGGTGCCATAGGGATCTTCGCCCTGACGAAGAATCCCTACAGCCATGGGAAAAGAATCTCTTGAAGAAGATATGTGATTCATTTTACCTTCCAGCTTGGTGCTCAACTGCTGATTATGTCAGATTGCTTGAGACCATGTCCCTTCAGGTAGTTAATTTAATTAATATACCTACTAATAATAAAAAAATTCATGACCTCTGCTATAAGTTGAGACAAAGTTTGTTTAGGATTTATTTGGGTCTAAGTAAAAATCATTTATATAATGTCTAAGAACTGTATTAGACATTATATAACTTATGAATAAGTACATAGTCTGCATAGAAGAGCTTCTCAAGAAACACTTGTGAAGGTAGAAATGTTATTAACTATGAGTTTTTATAAACAGTTTTTTAAAAATATCTTTTGTATCTCAAAATTTTCAGAAGTTGTTATAAGCTTATAAGATTGCTTTACAAAGTAAACAACTGTAAACTTATTGAAATGAAAAAAGTTCAGGAAATTAGAAGCTAATTCAAGAGAGATAGCATCGTTGATTGGATAAACAACTTAATTAAGCGCTTATAATATAAGTGTTTATTATATAAGTACTTGCATATAAATTATTTCTGTAACAAAAAATAAAATAAGTCAACTTGTTTTCATATAAGTTATAAACCGTTTCATAAGCTAGCATAGAGAGCTCATAAATATAAGTTGAAAACAGCTTATATGAAGTCATAAGTTGTTTATTTCCGTAAGCTCTCCCAATTCCCAAACAGTCTCACAAGTCAAAAGTGTTTATGCCAATAGAATAGTAAATAAGCGCAAAAAAGCCAACCCAAAGCGGCTCGTATGTGGTATGGGTTTAGATTGTGTGGTTGTGTTGCTATTTTGACATGTTTGGTTGATTACTTTATGTAGGACATCAAATCCGCAGATTGGTCTCCCTTTGTTGCTCCATTTTGGCCAGCAGTGATACGTTCAGCATTAACATGGAAGGGTTTCACTTCACTCTTGAGGAGTGGTAAGCACAAAATTTATATTGCATTTACAATCAACTTCCCTGTCTCAAATCGCAAGTCTTACATAATACATTGATAATCATCTCGTTCATTGAAATAAATTACTTGATGGAAATTATTTGAATTGTTTTATGTCGTGTCCAGGGCTAAAAACTATAAAAGGAGCTTTGGCTATGCCATTGATGATAGAAGGATTCAAGAAGGGTGTAATTAAGTTTGCCATAATCACATGTCGAAAGCCTGAAGATGTGGAGGGTGAATGATTTTATTTAATGAAATGAAACAAGTTTCCTATTGGTCACTCATTTTGATTTTGATAATTCAAAAATAAAAGAAATAAGGAATAAAGATACGTGTTTGTCTGCCACATCAAATACTATTTGGATAGAAAATTGATATTGAAGGAAAGATGTAATTTATATCCTGTTCTGTAGCCTCCAATCCTAATGTTCAATTTCCTTTGCTCCCTATTGCATTACAAACGAAAAAAATAACTATCATTTTAACTATCTATGCGTGAAGATAGTATGCCCCTGCACTGCAGGAATATTTATTCTTCACTCTACTTTGCTTATTCTAACCATTGATATCATGAGTCTATGATAATGTCCATTTGCATCAGGTTATGAGACAAATCATGGATATGCTCGGTTCTAGCTTATTTAAAAAATAGAAAATGCAACTGTAAAATACCTCTTGGACCGGTGTGATTATAAAATTAAAAAGTCTATATTGCGTCGATCCAATACTTTTAAGCATTTCACCCCTTCGAGTGTCATGCTTAAGGGCCTCTGGACTGGTATAATTTAAGTTGTTTTGATTGCACATGTATTACTTGTTGGGTATTGGGCTCCCTTCCTATGTGGAGAAAGGCCCAAATATTATATTCCATGTGTCTCACTTATTTAAGTGGAGAGTGGTCTAATTAGGGTTAACAAGAGAAACTATTTTGATGGAAAAGGCAACCACCAAAAGAGAAAATTGAGGAGTAACCCTATTCCCGATTTTGTTAAATCAGTATTAGAAAAACATCGATTGCACATTTGTTAACCGTTGGATCGAGCTGATTTTTGGACAGTAGGTTCGCAACATTCAGGTCTTCGTTTTCAACCGTCGGATCGGCGAAAAGACGTCTGGAGGGGGAGAAATCATGCTCGCACAGCAATAGGTTTTGGGTATTTTTCTCTTCTTGTTTTTCTTTAGTAGGCTTTAGTGCTTTGTTGTTTTGGCTGGTTGTAGGCACAATTGGTGCATCATTTTGAGACTCTCTTGTATCCTTATTTGATTATAGTAGAGCTATTTCTTTGGTCTGGACGACCCGTGGTTTTTACCCTTGCACAAAGGGGTTTTCCACGTTAAAATATCGGTGTTCATTACGTCTTTTATTTTGATTAATTTGCTGTCATATATTTATTGTTGCTCCTCACGGGTTCTTGCAAGTTGGAGGAATTTTATATCCGCTGCGTATTACTTGTTATTGTGTTTCTGTGTTTATTCCCCAACAAGTGGTATCAGAGTCTGGTTTAGCTTGGTGGGGGAGCAAAATAAAGGACTTGGATCAACTGGATCAAGTCTAGTGGTGGACCAAAAAGGACTCGGCGATCAAGTGGATCAAGTCTAGTGGTCAAGGTGGTCAATAAAGGACTTGAATCAAATGGATCGAGTCTAGTGGTGGGAACTCATAATTGAGGGGGAGTGTTGAAATTCAATTATGAGTGGTTAGTCCCACATTGACTAGGAATGGAGGCTATATTGGATATATAAGGAGAATGACCCATAAACCTAATGCTTTAAGGTTTTGGGTTGAGATGTGGTGTCTAAGTCTCTTATGAATCCTTGTTTAGCCTATTCTGAATGTTGGACTCCCTCGGACTCCCCAACACTACTCATATCACTAATTTGTACAACATTGTACCTTGATTGTAGTCAAAGCCTGAGGGGAAGATTCAAACAGATCTTAGACATATTTGTATTACTTCCTCGATTCTAAATTAAATTGTTTTAGAAAATGTAATAGTTTCAAATTATCTGTCGCTTTGTAAGCTCTATATTAAGAGGAGAAGGAAATATGATTGTGTCTCATTTATTAAGACTTCTATACTAAACACTTGAGTATTGATCACGACACATCGTCGACAAGGTTTATTAAGATATTTATACCCTAATATACTTGAGGTGTAGCTCTTGATTTCAGTCACCAGCAAATCCTTAAAGGTTCTGTAAGAACACCTCTCAAAGTTGATGATCAACATGGAAGAGTGATGTGGGTTAGACACAATGGACTACTCATATCACTAATTTGTACACATTGTGCCCAAATTGTAATTAAAGCCCGGGGAAAATTGAATCAGATTATAGACATATTTGTGTTACTTCTTCGATTCTAAATTAATAATATTTGGTAAGCATTGGAAGAGTCTAAAATATAAGGTTAAGATTAAGAAATCTATTGGAATAAATTCTTCATTTTAAAAATACTCTTAAACGTACATCAAGTGTAACACTACATTATGTAGCTTGTTAATTATGCGTTACATATGCTTTAGAGCATGAGAAATGGAACTCGACCGTAGTTCCAATCGGTCACTAAAAAAACCAGTTTACCATACATGACAATTGTATTTTGTTGACATTATTATTACTATCATTTTTTACATCAGTTTTTTTGAGATTCTTAAATGTGAATGTAGAGACCATTGTTGATTACACAAACATAAAAAAAATAGTATATGGACACTTTACCAAACATATACTGCAAAGGTTTCTCAACTTGTTTTATGTCATTAACTCTCCAGATTCCACTGGAGAAGTTCATTGGAACCTTCTCATTTGGATTAAGAGCATAACATGAAGAAAAAAAAAATGAAAGTGACCACTTTAATTAAACAAGAGAAAGTCTGCATTGGCCTAATGTAATTGCTTTTGGGCGTGTGAGTATCTATCTACATGAGAAAACAAACACACGAGGAGCAAGAAAAGAAAATTAAAGATAAAAAAATAAACGGCCTTTACTTTTCCATATTTTCCTCCACTAATCTAGTATAGTTTTCTTCTAATTAATAAAAAAAAAAAAAAATACTTGTCTTGTGAATGGGGTTTGAGGCATTGACTTGTGTAATGTAATAAACAGAACAAAAACAAAAGAAGACAAAGATTCCATAACGAGGAGCCAAAAGGGGTTGGTTGCTTCTTTACTCTTTTTACTTGGGAAGAGTCAGCTGCTGCTGCCACAAACCATAGTCACTAGTCACATTACCTTTGACAATTGACATAGTGATTCCACTTTCTCTTTCTTTTATGCAACATAAAATCATTAAATTAATGTGCCAGTAGTTTTTTTGTTTGTGTGCTAAATCTACTTTTTCATTTTTTCAACCCGAATCCAAAGCTCAAGCACCTCTACTTAATAGGTTTTCTAACTAGAGTCAACTACTTATCTTACATATTGGCATACTTCCTGATAAACTAATAAATCCGTGAAAAATATTTATATTCATTTTAGTTTTAGTAATATTAATAAAAGAAATCTTAATATTTGTCAAAAAAAAAAAGTAAAAATGTATTTTTTTAAACAATATTTTTTTAGCACATTTCATTATAAGTTATTCTTATATTTTGGATTGAATTGTAACTTAATAATATATAATTCAATAGATTTTAGTAGATTCAAATATTATTTTAAAACCCATATTAGATTTAACTCAATTCTTATAAGTTATAATAAATTTAAGAGAAAAAAAATTGAAATTGTAAATCTCACTTTGTACAATTCAAAAATACAAATTATATAATTTTTAAGATTTTTTTACGTTTAAATTATTAAAATTTAAGATATTTATTAACATTTTCCTTAATCTAAAATTTAAGATATTTATTACCATGAAAATAGGGAATTTTGATTTTCAACACTTACCACACTGATTGTTTTATTAACATAAATGAAATAAAAACAGAATGGAATTGTTGTATAAAACAAAACAATCATCTTAAAACTAAATTTACTTTTTTTTTTTTATTTTCATTTTCACATTCAACTATAAAATAGTGTAATAATCACCTTGCTTTCCCTTTTTATTTCTGTTTAGTGATTTTTTGGTGATCTATTATTAGTGATTTTTTGGTGATCTGTTATTAGTGATTTTTAATCTTTATTACCGTACTACTTAATTTTAAAAACATAACTGAGAATGAATACAAATTGCCCCTTTTGTAATTGTAATTAAAAATAAAATACCCAAACAAAACAGATTTACGAAAAAATTTCAAAACATAAAAAAAATTCTTACCATATGAAATGAAAAATTGACGTCAGAAAATCCGTTGACATAGATATGATATGTAAGTATTTTGGAACAAAGAAGAAGAGAATCTAATGTAACATAACATTAAGCCACTCGTGTGTGTTGTGTATGCGCGCGTGTGTCTTTGTGGGTGTGAAGTGTCAACTATCCATTTCCCATCCAAAACACCAACAAATAACAAAAGAGATCCCAACGAAGCTTCCTACCACTTCTCTTCATCTCCTCACTTTCCCTTTTTCACTTTTGAGATTTCATCTTCCAAACCCCATTTTATATATTTATCACTCAATCCATTCCCCATTTTCATTCTATCCTCTGTCTTCTATTTGCTTCCACCTTCACTTCTTTCTTTCAGGTACCTTTTCTTTTTCCTTCTTCTTCTTATATTGTATTTCATCCTCATGCTTTCTCTTTTGAGTCTTTTCTCATGAATCATTTGAACCCCTTTTCAATATTTGTTTCTTTGAGTGACTGTTTTGTTTTTTAGTACTATTTATTTTAGTGAGGGTTTATAGTAAAAGGGGTTGTAGGAGGAAATAGAAGAGAGTGGATTTTGTTTTATGTTTGCATTTTAAGTCTTAAGGTAAATGTTTGTTTATGAAGAATAGCTTCTTACGCTAGGAGGTTTTTTTTTCTTTCTTTTTACAGTTCTATAAAGTATTTAGCTTTAATTTGTTGTTAAAATTAATGAATCCTTGAAATTTTTATTGTAAAACTAAAAGGGGTTGAGGAATGAAGGGGAAAGTTTTAATTTTTTGCTTTTGCATGCTTACCCTTTTTCCTTATATAGTTATTATGTGTCCATTTCACAGTCATTTATTCTCAACAATTAATTTTTATGATTGGTATTGGCAAACATTAGTATACTAGTTGTAGTTCTTATGTTAGTATTTATTCTCAACAATTAATTTTTATGTGATTGGTATTGGTTTTGAAAATTGAAAAACTTGATATTTTGGTAACATCTTAGTTCCTTTGTTTTCTGCAGTTGTTTGGTCCAAATTTGTGATCAATGGAACGTAGTTTGAAAAGAAAGTCCCCGGAGAAATTTTCCTTGGATGACCTGAATGAAGATGTCTTCGAAAGGGTACTGTCGTGGCTACCGACTTCAAGTTTCTTTCGCCTCACTTCAGTCTGCAAAAGATGGAAATCAGCTGCTGCTTCTGTGAGTTTCAAGCTTGCCTGCTCACACATTCCTTCGAGGGATCCATGGTTTTTCATGGTTGCTCCAAGCCTCAACCAATCTGTCATCTTCGACTCTGCCGAAAACAGTTGGAAAAGACTCAATCATCCGCGTCTTCTTCTCGAAGATTCCAACAGAAGTTGCATGCTGGTTGCAGCTTCTGGTGGTCTTGTTTGCTACCGAACTTCGTCCGGAAACTTCATTGTGTGCAATCCCGTTACTGGATCTTGTAGCGAACTCCCACCGATGAATTTCGCTTTGGAAAATCAATGTCTCAATGCTGTTGTTATGAGTACATCTTTCATAGACTACAAAGTATCCTACAAGATTGTATTGGTCTTCGGTGAACTCCCTAATCTTTCATTTAAAGTTTATAATTCCAGCTCTTCCTGTTGGGAAGACGATAATCCTCTTGGGAGGAAGGTCGACGATAGTTCGATGGAATGTGATTCAACTGACGACAATGTTGTGTACTTTCTTAGCAAGGCCGGAAATGTGGTGGCAAGTAGCATGCAGAGGAGTCCAACGAAGCAATATTCATCGGTTTTTACTAACAAAGACGGTGAAGAGATAGTTTATTTTCTTAGTTCTTCGGGGACGGTGGTAGCTTGCAATTTGACTAGCAAGTGTTTCTTTGAGTATCCTAGGTTGTTGCCTGTTTTCTGTGAGTACTCGATCGATATTGTCGAGTGTAACGGCGAGATGTTAGTTGTTTTGTTATCAGAATTCTTGGAAAGCACAAGTCTTCGAGTGTGGAAATATGACGAAGCTAACCGATGTTGGCAACAGATTGCAGCAATGCCTGCAGCAATGTCTCATGAATGGTATGGAAAGAAGCCGGATATCAACTGTGTTGGTGCCGGTTCTCGGATTTTTATATGCTTGAACTCTCCTGAGTTATGTACTTATATTCTGTGTGATTTGGTGACCAATGAATGGGTTGAATTGCCGAAATGTTGCATCAACGGGGAAGTCGTTGAGTTTATGTCTGCATTTTCGTTCGAACCACGGATAGAGGCTTCTGTGTGATAGTGAAATGCCCTTTTTATCTTTGGTCTTTGTTATGAACTCTTTTTATGTTCTGTTAGTTTGAATTTTATTTTGATTTGTACTTGATTTTTTCAAGCAACTTAGCTAGAAATGGAAGCTAACCAAATGATTGTTTGCTGACAGATTTATTGTAATTTTCTTAACTGAATTTCAGTTGTAAACCACTGTTCTCATTTAGTGGTATTATTAATGAATGATCTTCTTGATGATTCTTTTTCAATGTTTTTGAATGGTGATATCAAAAGTGGTATTACTAATTTGGTGTTCTTATGAGTCTTGTCTGAATATGTTCAAAGTTAAAGAAAGCTAAAATGTGATTTTACCTCATTTTTTGCAATTGAAGTTATCTCTACTGTCTATTTTACCTTATGTAACTACTCAACCATCCCAACGTTGATATGTAAGATTTTTTTTAATAATTTTATGTTTATAGTTAATATGTTTATTACAAGTGAAATGGGAGATTAAATTAATAATACAAAAAGTAAAGTTAATATTTTTTTTAAGTAAATGTAGGTAGTTAATATGTTAGAGAAAGAAAATTATTATTAATAGAGATATAAAGGGACATATATCTTGGGATAGGGAGGTGCTATGGACACCTCAAAACTTTCATTTTCTTATTAGATAGATGATATGTCTATATAGTTTTGCAACTAATAGTTTCTCTACCAAAAAGGAATTTTTTATTTTCTTTTGTTTTCATTCTTAGGTCCTCTAAGGAATCCATCAACATAAAATATTATAAAATTTATATTAATTTTTAGATGAATTCCATTCCACTTGAGATTATTTGAAAATAATAGAAATAAAATTTGTTAATTTGTTTTAAACAATGTTAACTTTTTTAAAATAATAATAATAAAATGATGACAAAAAAATATTATATTTGTAAATTACTTGAATATTTATAAAATGATATTGTTGTAATATTGTAGATGATTGAGACCAAAAAGACTAAGGAAACCAATATATTAAAATAAACCTTCCAAAATATTATGTTACAGGTCACATCTTTATTTCACGTAAGACTAATTTTATCATATAGTATGATGTAATATCTTTAAAATTTGTTCATTTTTTATTTTTCATTCTAGTAAGTTTTTGTTTATATCTTTATAATTAAAAAATCAACAATAAAAAATATAACCTTCGTTATAAATTTGATTTAATTGTTAGTTACTTCTTTAATTCATTGTAAATAAATACATCATAATATTTCAATTACATTTTAACAATTAAAATGTAACAACTATAAATTACCACAAAATATATAAAAACATAACCATTATATATTAAAAATCAATAATTAAAATTATGCACAAATAATTCAATGAAGTTTAAATTAAAATAAATAAAAAATATTGAAAACAGTCATTTAAATTAACAAGCATTTGCACAAAAAAAAAAACAGCAAAGGACATTTTTTTTTTAAATAAAAATATTAAATTATAAAATATGTATTTTTAAAGTAGTTTTTAATTTGTGTTCATTTTTCTCTTATTAGTGTTCAGATACATAATTTATTTATCTGATACAAAAGAAAATATTTAATCAAAATCATATCATAGTTTCAATTAACAACAAAAATAATAAAAAATCAAGTAGTGTTGTCTTATCATTCTCAATATTATTTTCGTACTTTTGTCGTAAAAAATAATATTTTGAATTTATTCATTGTATACACTCTAAAAAAGACAATTAAATCAAAATATTTATAATAAAAAAATATGACATAACACCTTTAATTAATAATTAGCTATCATAAGTTTAAGTGAAACTGAGACAATAAACATAAATTATAATAAATAGTAATTCATTCAATTAGTAAAAAAAATAAAGAAATAATGATACTCAAGATTAAAAGTAAAATAAAAAAAAAATGATAATATAAAAACTAATTATTACATATATATCTCAAATCAATACTTACAAAATATATATTCTATTTTTTATTGGAAGAAAATATTTTATAATGATTGAATGTTTACGACAAAACAAAATATATACAAACAATCATTCATCTCTTTCTAGTAATATTTTTAGAGTGAAGATTACTCACATTTTATTTTAATCTTTTTAATTGTATATACAAGCAATCACTCAAATTGATACATTTATAAATCATAAATATTGCCTTAAAACCTTTTTTTAAAAATTTACATTTAATAAATTTTTTACAAATTACATCTTATACTAGTAGTCATTATTTATATCTTGAAAGTTGTTAGGGATAATCTTCTTCCTCATCCCATTCTCGCGAAAAAAATATCTGCAATTGTCTACCTTTCAATTCCCTTACCTTTGCTAACTTTGTTTCTATCTCTCTCATAACCAATTAAGTTCCACAAATTGAGTTGAAACTATACCTTTAGTATTTTTTGTTGACGAAAATATAAAAAAGACTAACTAAAATACAAATTAATATTTTTTATTTTGTTATCTAAACTAAGTCGTTGGTTTTAGAGGATTATCTAAATCTTTTTTTCTAGAAATCATAAAATGGTTTAATGATTTAAAGAAGTTGTAATAACAAAATGTTCAACTTTTACGTCTACCAAAATGAACAATTAAGTAGTAATCGCTTAAAAAAAGTCCTAATCCTTTTCCGTAGGACAGAAGCAAACACCCTCCATGACGTGGCACAAAATGATTCGGTAACGTACTCAGAGAACGGTAGGGACATTCGTAGACGATCATTTCCTTTCGTTTCCCCTTCCCGAAGAAATTCGAAGTCGGAATGATATAAAAAATCACAAAAACGAAAGCATAATCAACAAAGGGTTTCTCAATTGCGATAATTTTAATTCGAATTCGAATTCAAATTTGGAGTTTTATAATCACAAACAAGAGAATAGAATGGCGTCAGAGGATTCGGTTAAACAAGAATTGGAGGAATTGCAGAAACAATTGGGGAAGAAGCAAAAATTTGAAGACGCTGTTACGTCTCTCAAATCTCTGCTTCAAACTACATATCCATCAGCTTCTACCTCTCTTCGCAAATCTGTATGCTCCTCTCATTTCATTTTTTTTATTCACATTCTAAATTTTCCCATTAGTTTTATAATTAGTTGTTTATTTGCATTCTTCAATATAATTTTGTAGCGTTTCTTGGTTTTGTTCCTTTTTATATGTTTATTTAAGTTTGGTCCAAAAGAACTGATTTTTGAATTTGCTTGGATTAGGATTAATCTATAGTCTGTACTGTTATTTATGTTATGCGTGCAATAATTGTATATATCATGGAGAGTTTGCACACATGATTAAGGATCCGAATTTGAGCTTTCACCTCCTATAGGTGAGAGTTCAAATTCCCATGAAGCCACTAAAAATTCCCCTTGGGGAGACCCTCCTTGTGGAGATTCCGAGGTGTCAGAGGGGTTAATTGAGTTGCTGTGACCGAGTGGAACTGTGAGAAGTTTTGAGTATGTATTGTGGCAAAAAAATTATTAAAGCGCGTCAATATGAGGCCACAATTTGTGGCTTTGAAGGAATCACAGCAAGGAGACATTGGGCAACCAACTTAATTCCAAACATACACACTTGCTGGTTTAGACCTCTGATTGCAGTCTCAGCATGCTATCGGCGCTGGTCGAGAAGCCTTGGGGTTGGGGTTTCCTCTCTTTGCAGCTAATTTTCAAAATAAAACTAATATTAAACAGTATTATTTATTAATTGATATGTGTATGTGTGTATATATGGGATTATGTTGGTGATCTCACCATTAAAATTCATTGGTCCCACTTATATATTTAAGTTGTAGATCTCAATAACTTTGAATGGTGAGATCGCCAACATAATCTCCTCGTGTTGGATTTCAACATGAGAGGATCCAAATCCATATGTATGTATGCATTTATCACTGTATGTATGTAGTTAATGCTAATGATGGGTTCAACTGATAAATCGAAATGGCTCTGCCAGGAATGTCTTTAGTTTTATTCCTGCTAATGGTCTTTCATTGGTAGGTTATTTGCAATTGCTCTTATTCGGGTACATCTCAATAGGTTAACCTTTTCCTAAATATTGTTTGTTATTGTTTGATGATGGATAATTAAAATCCAATAAATTGACTGTGGTGTTGCTGGTGGTGGCAGTTTTATACTGTTATATGCCGAGTTGCTACGGTGTTGAAGACAAGATATACAGCACCTGGTTTCTGGAGTGCTGGCCTGGGTCTTTTTGAGCAGGCTATATTGTTTGTTTCCGAACCTTCTGAAAAGAAGCACTTGAAGGCTTGCATTGCTCAGGCCAAGGAACATTTGCATCTAGAAGACAACCCTTCACAAGTTTTGCAAGCTGCAGTGAATCATGAAAACAGAGGTAATTTTCATTTGAAGAAATTTCGTTTTTTTTTCTTGATAAGTCAGTTATAGTTTTTTCATGATGACGTGTTGTGTGCTATGGTAGTTTAAATATTTTACTAACCTTTCTGTGTTTATCATGTTTTGTGTTGACTCAGGATATCTTTTTGAGGGACACCTTACGGTAGATCCAGAGCCACCACAGCCTGCATGGTTGGTGCAGGAAAACATCTTGACAGCAGCTGCTAGACTATTTGATGCTGAATCCTCTCAAAGTTTAGCCACAGAGAATACCTCACCAGAGGATGTTGCTAGTGTGCTTGAAATGCTTAGAAATAGATTGGAAGAAGTTGTGCCCCTGGTATTTATCCAAAATCTTTTCACGTATTTCTGATAATCCCTTAAATATCAACATGGCTTTGAATTTCTTGACTCAGTTTCTGTAACTTCAAGAAAGTGGTATTATGTTGGCTTAGGTTGTTTGATACATTGGAAAACCAGTTATCCTAGGTTCATTTGAGAACATCAACAAATTTTATAGGCTCAACTTCGAACTTGAGTAACGTAGATGACTTCGAACTAGCATTTCCTCAGTGCCTATTAAACAAACCAAGCTACTTTATATTAATTCAATAGGATACATCTTTCACAAGTTAATGAATCAATGCAGACAGCTTGCTCATCAACTTAATTTCTTCTATTGTAAATCCTTAATTTTTTATTCCAACCGATCCTTGTTGCGGATGCATTAGTATATCTATAATTGATAATTTGATATCAATGAATCCTTTGAAGGGTGACTTGATATAAACAACCTACTCAGTTCACTTGTTTTGTTAACTACTTCATTGCAGTGTACTCATTTCAACTTTCTTTTTGATTGATATATTATATACTTAGCTGGACGCATTTTTGCCTCTTTTGTCTGTTATAGTTTACACTGTTTAATTGTGACTTGTTTCTTTTTTTTAAATAATAAAATTGGTTAGATGGAAACTGGTGGTCCTGTAGCTCCAAGAGTTCCTCCTGCAAGTAAAGAAGTTGTGGCGAAACTTCCTGTCATTACTCTCACAGAGGAGATCCTGGCTAATATGGGGAAAGATGCAGAGTGTGCCATTTGCAGGGAAAATCTGGTGTTAAATGACCAAATGCAAGAGTTACCATGCAAGCACACATTCCATCCACCATGTGTAAAGCCATGGCTGGTATTGTTTTGAACTCTGCTTATTTACTGAAAGATCTGTTTTGCCCTTTTAAAACCAACTTTTTGCATTTGATATGCGGAAGAAATGACATAATTAGATACAAAGTTTGTTCAATTTTATCCCTTTTGTGGCAGGATGAGCACAATTCTTGTCCGATATGTCGTTATGAGCTGCAAACGGATGATCATGCCTATGAGAGCTGGAAGGAACGTGAAAAGGAAGCCGAAGAGGAGAGGAAAGGTGCTGCAAATGCTCTTCGAGGTGGTGAATTCATGTATGTTTAGATGGCTATTCAGTTATGATGTATAATATGGTTTACCCTGAAGTAAGGGATTAGAAACTCAGTTGGTGAATAGTTGTGTATTCTTAATTATTTGAAACTATAGCTATTCCTTGAAATTCAATCTCATTTTATAATTATACTGGACACTGATTGTCTGCAAATACAATCGCCAAACAATGTTGGGAGCATTGATGCATGTGTGTTCAATACTTCAATTTTATCCCATACATGATAATTATTTTCAGAAATATGTTGAAGGGGTTCTGCTAAAAACAACAGTTCATAAAATGCACCCAATTTCTGTATTTATCAAGTAATGATCAATAGTACTTATATAGTTAAGGAGTAAGTATATGAATATTAAAATTGTTATCTATGTAGGTACAGAGACGTGTCTTACAATACTCTATCCAAATACTAGTCATCTTCATCTATACGATACAAATTCTTCCTTTTTTGTAGGTCCTACCATATCAAATTAGTTTTAAGAACTCTATCAACTTTTTACTTCCATTGAGGAACATTTTAAGAACTCAAAATAGATCTCACAAAGCTATCTTTCCATCTTTTTTGTGGTTGGTTATTCTGTGCAAAATAATTTTTCAATGGCAAGAACCTGTTAGTCTATACTAACTTGCTAGTCCAATAGTAAATTTGAAGTATAATCCAATTCTTATCTCTATAATCCACTGGTGTGAACACTCATGTTGAACCAAAAACCTCAAAAGCAATTCTCAAACATAAACAGTGTGTTTGGAAAAGTCAAAAAAACACAGTAATACCACATGGCTATTTGAAGCTCACATTAATTCACGCTCGTATCGGGACATGGGGAAAATAGGATGGACCAATGCAAGAATCCAAACCTAGTTGTAAAACAGAAGAAAAGAAAGAGTGAAGTGTATTTTTGGTTTAAAGTTGACAAATTTAGAGCAAAAGTTCTTTTTTATAGCTAAATGGATTTTGATTTATGGTTGATGTACTCTTTATGCCTCTTACTCTGTATTGGGTTCCGTATTGGGCAACCGCCACGATGAGTTTGAAGCTTTCACACTAAGATTTTTAGAAGTATATATTGTGATTTTTGATTGAGATTTTGGTGATTTCCAAATACTCTAGTCAATCCAAATTTATCTTCAAAATTCAAAAGTAGGTTGTTTATGGAAGTAAAGTCTTCATTACTTTTTCTTTTTTTTTTTCGTTTGAGGTCGCAGTAGTATCATTTTATCCTCTATTTCTAATACTACATAAAAATCATTAATTATTTTATAATAGCATACTCAAGTACATTTGATAAGTATTATTCAATTTAATTATATAGTGGTTCGAAAATAGTCCATCACAATATCTAGACTCTAGAATATAATAGCATCATTCTCAATTATATCATGGCCAACAAAAGCATTTAAGATAGTAGCTTCACATTTACTTATCTTTTAGCTTAAAATCTTCTTGTTGGTTCAATTCACCGCTTATTACTAGTTCCAAAAAAATGGTGCAAAAAATGTTAACTAAGTCAAAAAAATCTTTACAAATTATAGATTGTATAATTTACAAAATTACGATGATTGAATGTGATTATGATAAACCAACACTGATACCGAACATACATTAATATTATAAATAATTGTAAATTGAGCCTAACTTGGATAGAAATCATTAAGCATATACGCCAAAACCTTAATAAAACAATCGAAATTAATCTGGCTAACATATCGTTTAAATACAAATAATGTGCAGAATCCCTAACATATCAATTAAAGTACTTGCAACAAAACAATAAAACTTGTAATGAACAAATATAATGCATATCTGTTTGTTGTACCAAACAAATAATTTTTCAATGGCAAGAACCTGTTAGTCTATACTAACTTGCTAGTCCAATAGTAAATTTGAAGTATAATCCAATTCTTATCTCTATAATCCACTGGTGTGAACACTCATGTTGAACCAAAAACCTCAAAAGCAATTCTCAAACATAAACAGTGTGTTTGGAAAAGTCAAAAAAACACAGTAATACCACATGGCTATTTGAAGCTCACATTAATTCACGCTCGTATCGGGACATGGGGAAAATAGGATGGACCAATGCAAGAATCCAAACCTAGTTGTAAAACAGAAGAAAAGAAAGAGTGAAGTGTATTTTTGGTTTAAAGTTGACAAATTTAGAGCAAAAGTTCTTTTTTATAGCTAAATGGATTTTGATTTATGGTTGATGTACTCTTTATGCCTCTTACTCTGTATTGGGTTCCGTATTGGGCAACCGCCACGATGAGTTTGAAGCTTTCACACTAAGATTTTTAGAAGTATATATTGTGATTTTTGATTGAGATTTTGGTGATTTCCAAATACTCTAGTCAATCCAAATTTATCTTCAAAATTCAAAAGTAGGTTGTTTATGGAAGTAAAGTCTTCATTACTTTTTCTTTTTTTTTTTCGTTTGAGGTCGCAGTAGTATCATTTTATCCTCTATTTCTAATACTACATAAAAATCATTAATTATTTTATAATAGCATACTCAAGTACATTTGATAAGTATTATTCAATTTAATTATATAGTGGTTCGAAAATAGTCCATCACAATATCTAGACTCTAGAATATAATAGCATCATTCTCAATTATATCATGGCCAACAAAAGCATTTAAGATAGTAGCTTCACATTTACTTATCTTTTAGCTTAAAATCTTCTTGTTGGTTCAATTCACCGCTTATTACTAGTTCCAAAAAAATGGTGCAAAAAATGTTAACTAAGTCAAAAAAATCTTTACAAATTATAGATTGTATAATTTACAAAATTACGATGATTGAATGTGATTATGATAAACCAACACTGATACCGAACATACATTAATATTATAAATAATTGTAAATTGAGCCTAACTTGGATAGAAATCATTAAGCATATACGCCAAAACCTTAATAAAACAATCGAAATTAATCTGGCTAACATATCGTTTAAATACAAATAATGTGCAGAATCCCTAACATATCAATTAAAGTACTTGCAACAAAACAATAAAACTTGTAATGAACAAATATAATGCATATCTGTTTGTTGTACCAAACATTGTTCAATTCATTCTTTCACAAAGCAAGCTAGCTATTTCAAAATAATTAGATCCAATGCAAGTTTCAAATCCAAAAAATCTAACCTCACAAGGCAACCAATATCATTACCTCAAAAATGAATATTTTTAGGTATAAAGCATCAACTAAAAAATATATATAAGTCAATATAGAACCCAGCTACATTCTAGCTTGGTACTAAAAATGTGACAACAACAACTTCTCACCAAATTCCAACCATTATTGACTCCTAAACTCACTCTAATATACACCAGCGCCTCCGGCTTATGAATTAAAGATGCTAATGCAGCTCGTGGTAGACCAAATTATGACAATACACGTGATAAAATTTGCGCAGAGTAAAGTTAAGAAACCTTCCATGACAAATCTATTTGATATGTCGACGAATCACCGGAACATTACCAGATGGTCATAAAGATCAGAGGATTAACTTAACCGATATGAACCTTGGATCTTAACAAACACCACCTTGTTAACTACTAGGCTTTACCCTACTCCACCTATTTGCAGGTCTTTGTGAACTTTGAGGCGAATCACGAGGCTCTGAGAATCTATCATTTCTAGGTGTAGATCTAGGCGAATTTTGAGTCCACCCGCGAGGCTCCGAGAATCTATCATTTCTAGGTGCAGATCTTGGTGAATTTTGAGTCCACTCACGAGGCTCTGAGAATCTGTTGTTTCTAGTTGCAGATCCCATTCCATCAATCCTTCCACCTCTTCTGTCTGTATTTCTCCTCATATTATGATTATTAGGTCTGTACCCGCTTGACTTGATGTTTTCCTGCTCAACGTCATAAGCCACTGGTTTGATCCCCTGTTTGATCTTTTCCTGCTCAGCTTCGTAGGCTAACGGTTCGATCCCCTGGAGATCAGGTTCTGCGACATAATCAAGTGGCCGCTTGGATTCATCCATTCTTCTAAATGTTATTGATATCCTAGCAAATGTTTCAATAAAAAGAATATGAATCAATAACCCACCATTGGTCTAAATGCCAATAAGATAATATCATACTGTCAGCTCGGTTGGTGAGGTGAAAGGCACCAAAGGAATACTATCCAGGAGGTCCAGGGTTCAAATCCTGGAAACTCACAAAATCCACTAATTTAACATATTAACATTTGTCTATAAAAAAAATCAGTAAATACCTTTTTGTAGGAACTGCAGGTACACAATGCTTAGCTACATCAGCTCCATTTCCATTTAAGACAAGTACAGATCTGGAGAGAGAAAAAGAGTGAGTATAAGATTTTGAATCCTCCATAACAATGGTAAAATTGATGAATAATGTAATCCTGCTATATCCAATGTCATGTAGCAATAGTTAACATACTAAATAGACGGAGTAGGGGATAAATCAATACGTAATACTTACCCTACTGGTAGAGGAATAGCAAATGAACCATCAAATTCACCAGGACCTACAATCCTCAAGTTTGATCCAAAAAGTATGTCACACTCGCTTAGAAATGAGACAGTGCAAAATGGTCGAACAAAATCGTGGTTATCTATGTGTGGAGGTATGCAGTCCCCTTCTTCATAGATATTCACGATGCAACTATCCGGCACACAAGTGGCAGGGAGAACATGCCACTTGACCAGGCGTCGAATAATGACCTTGAAAAGATCAGGTAAAGGATCTATCGATGCACGGTGAAGAATACCAGGTGGGTTACCATCCCTATCCTGTAAGCAGAAAGTTAATTTTGAAAGTTATACATCCAATTATGAAGTTCATCAACCATTATACTATGCCCCAAATAATAATGAAGTTATATTCATTCTAAAGAAATAAATGTAAAGATATCATGAGAGACTAACCACTGCATAATTGTAACAACACCCAAATTGGATAGTTTGGCGTCCCTTGCCCCTCATCCATTTTTGTGGAGCTGAAAATGTCCTTTCTGAAAAATTTAAGAATCAACATCGTGTAGTCAGTTCCTCAGAAATAACACCATTTAACACATTACCAAATTGTCAATGTAGTATAGCCAATTGGGGGAAAGAAAAGCATTATTTTTGTTTTCAGTATCTTATGACGTCAAGTTTTCATATAGAATTTATAGATAAAGAGTATTGAATGTGTAAAGTATGGACACAACCACGCTTATTCCTAAATTATAAGATTTTTTCACTATTTCCTAACTAATTGGCCTTGCTAAGTTTTGGGCAGCCCTCAAAACTCTGGATATACATGAAAGTTACTTCTATATATATTTGGTATCTCCATGGCCAGTAGTCAAAGGGAAGGGGTCAGACATCTGGCTGATTGAGGCGCATTGAAGTGTTTTTGTACAGGACAAGATGCAAGACACCTTTATCAAGTTGCTAACATTTAGAAACCCAAAAAAGCAAAGCTACCTAAGTTGATAATTATGTCGCCGAATGTGTAGAGTAGTTAAGATAGATAACTAGTTGTCAATCATTGTTACGCTTGATTGCAAGCAGCTTAAGGTTAACTCAATTGAAGGTTCTAATCTTTTATTTTTATTATGAATGACAAGCTTGAATAATTAACTTACAAGGCAAACATATCTTTCAAAGTTTTCTAATTTTTAATCGTTATAGTCATTCTTCAATGAGACGTGTATTTTTGGCACACCTAGCCTCAAGGTGCTAACTGCATGGCAAATATAAGTATAAAAGTCAGGTAGTTTAATGTTTTCTATTATTTCTACTGTTAACAGTTAACACCTTTCTTCAATGAGGTGTGCGTTTCTTTGACCGCACCTTGCCTCGACGTACAATAAACCACTAAACGTTAAAAGAGTGCTTTTAACCTTTGACTAATTTTTTCATTGCATTCATTAAAATACCTATCGTGCTATGTGTTCTCATTCAACAGCCATGTTAACAGTTTGAATTTCCATCAACAGTTGAATTATCAATACAATCTTTACAAAAATTAGAAATCTAGACAATGATTCAAAACATGAATTGACAATGTAAACAAGAATACAAAAATGGACATTTGATAATTGTATAGCCAAAAGAAATTTTAATAGAATAAATGGCACAACAAATAAAATAGATCTTGATAATTTCTATTAATTAGTCAGCTACAGATCTCATCAAATTCACGAGACTACTTCATTTATAATAGTCAGCCGATATGCATACGAACACTACAAACATATAAATCATCTTATTAAACTTATCATAACTCTATAGTACAATATGGAAAAAGCCATGCAGAATGACAACAACTTGGGACACATTTAATTGAATTCATTATTCTTCCACAAATGTAAATTCAAAGAAATAACAATATCAAAACAAGGAATAATTTCTCCAAGGTTTCAAAAATAGGTCCAAAACACCGATAGTGGTTGCTACATCAAAGTTTTCGATGTTTGATATCTCCGTGGCCATAATCACAACACAACTCGGAATCGACCGTGATTTAAAACCTTGGATTTTCAATTCTAGAGACATCATTAAAAACTTATAAAATACAATTACATAGTGTTGTCAAATAGCCGCTGTAGCATAACAAAATTTGAACAAATAGCTATTGCTTTATAGTACACTATTTAGTAATAAAGTATTGTCAAATATCCGCTATTGCGGTGGTATAGCACTTTAGCATAGCAGAATTTGAACAAACAGCTATAGCAATATGCTATTACAACACTGCAACTACATAACAATTAACAACAAGAGAAGAGGTTAATTAAGATGAAAATCACAAACCTTTAAGCTCTCCTTTTCTTCCCATCTCCTGTAAAGAAGCAACATATTCAACAATCCTCTTCTGTTCAGCAGCACTAAAGATACCAGTATGCAATTCAAGACCTTCAAGAATGTTCACAAGTTTTCCATTAACCCTTTCAAAACAAATAAAATCTTTCTTACGCCTCACATTCATAAACCTAATATACTCTCTTTGTTCCCTAGGCAAAATAGCCTTATCAGAAACAACTCTAGAGTTATTACTATTATTCAAATTCCCAACAACGACACCACCATTGTTGTCGTTTTGTTCATCATCTTCACCAAATTCATCATCTTCTTGTGCCATATCAGCCCAAGACATACGTGGACTTGGAGCTTCCGATGTTGAATTTGGTTGCACCCCATCTTTCCAACTACCAAGAGAATGACAATCACAGTTGTCTTCAACAACATCTTCATCGTTAACCTCGGAAGACGGTTCCAACTTTGAATTCTCGTTCTGGTTCTGAGTCTCTACACAAAATTCAATGAAAAAAAGTATGAATTTTTTTATTGGAACGCGAAAAAGAAAACGACCCAATTGAATTTTTTTTGAAAATTTAGGTTGAAATTAGGGTTTATGTTACCTGGGTCAATTGAATGGATGCGATCGGAGAGTGATTGAGAACAACGGCGGCAGAGATCTCGAGATAGAAAGGGAAGCCATGTGGAGAGAAACTCGGAGGCGATTCGGAGTTCGGAAGGTTGATAATTAAGGAGGAAAGGGTCGTTAGATTGAAGTTGTTTGCGTCGCTCGTCCATGGCGGTGAGTCGACTCGGAGAGAGGAATCGGAGACAAGTAAGAAACTGAACTAAACGCAACAAGACCAAGATACTCTGCTTCTTCTTGTTCCTGTGAATTTAATTAAGACTATTATTATTATTATATTATTATTTTGGTGGACTAATATATATCTGGAAGAAAAAAAAAAAACAAATATATTAATGTACGGAGTAAATGGAAAGAATCAAAAGAAAGATCCCTTTTTTTCACGCAATGTTTCTGTTTGATGTTGAACTAGGTTAGAAGATCACACACAAAATACAATTTCAATAAAAGATTTCTTTCAAAAAATACAATTTCACAATAAAGGATTTTTAATTTGAAAATATTATTTTGAAAATAATTTTCGGGCAATAGCAAAATAAAAAGATTTTTATTTGAAGTTAATAAAAAATCAGAGTAAGAAAACAATCATACTTTGGGATTCTATTTATTTATTTATTTATAAAAAGCATGGATGCTATTTATATATATGGATATTGTGGTTCCTAAAAAAATTATTATTCACTCTCAAACAGAAAACATATTTTTTATTTGTACTATCTCACTTAGTTAATAAAATATTTAAAACGATAACAAAAATAAAAATTAATAATCTATTTTTAAAGGTGAAAAATAATTTGACTTGAAATGAAATATTTAAAAATAAATATATTAACTAAAAAAAAATTCTAAATATAATTCATAAAAAAAATTTAAACCAATATGTACCTTTATATCATTTTATATTAATAAGTGATTTTAATAGTTGATTTTATCATTCACATATAATTTCAATAAATTAATTTTTCAACTATAAACATTTAACATCAATAATCATTCAACTAACTTTTTAATTATAAACTGATTTATTAGTTATAAGTTAATTTATGATTTGATTTTGCCAAACATACCCTTCATCTAGTACATTTAACACACTTAAACAACACCATTTCATTCTTTTTATAGTTCAAAAAGTACTAATAATAACTTGAGTCTTTAGTATATGTTTTACAAGTACACTTGAAAGGACGAAGGAAGAGCATTTTCAGTCACACATAGATGTGAAAAAAAAGTATTATAATGTGTTTGGATTTATGTTTAAATTCATAGTACCACTTTTCAATGTAAATTGAACATGTTTTATGAAACTACAAATTATAGGTTTTATGTAAACATGAGTTTCAAATGGACTTTCCAAAGTTTCAAACATATATTTAAATTTTCTATGGAATTTTGTAGTATTAAAAAGTTATATTAAAAAAAGCAGTTTTAAACAATACTTTAAAAACTATAATATTAAATATAGTAGAATAATTTAAAATTTATTTATATTTTGGTGGTTAATAAAATATTAAAAATGGTTAATGAGAAATTTATGTATTTATTATTTCATAATTGCGTTAAATAAGTGGTTAATCACTTTTTTTAGGGGTTAATAATGTATTAACGAAATAATTTTGTATTTATGTTACAAAATACTCCAAAGTTCTTTGTCAATAAAAAGTGAATAGTACAATTACTTAGCGGTGTAAGTATGTCGAACCAAATCAATGTTAACCAAATATTATTACTTTGAATAACGGATTTTAGTTTTAAAAATTAATGTAAATAGTCCTAAATCGAATCAATATTAATCGAAGATTATTTGTTTGGATAATGATTTAAGTTTTAAAAATAATATGAAAGTTGGATTTTGTACTCTTCAATTGGACTTATACCCCTCTAAAATGTTAAAAATTCAAATTTGTCCCTTTCATTTTATTAAAATAATGGTAAAAAAATTACTCCAAAATCTCACCCTTCACTAAAATTTCTGGCAAGTAATTTCCCCCTCTAAAAAGCTTTTAATTTATAACTATCGGATATTTTAGGGCACAAAACTATAAAATTTCCGATAGTAAAAAATATTTATCGAAAATTTCACCAATAAAATTTTCGGTACATTATTTATACTACCGGAAATTTTATGCCTTCAAATTTCTGGTAGTTAATTTTACTCTACCAAAAAATTTGTGCCTTGCAACTTCCGGTAGTTACTTTTATTAAAACGAAAGTTTGTGTCTTTAAATTTATGATAATTTATTTTATTTTATCAAAAATTTCAAATTTAAAAAAAAAGTTGAAAACATTTACTGGATTTTCAAATTTCTGAATGAGATTAACTTCTGGAAAAATAAAATTTTTAGTATTGAAAAATAACTACTAGATATTTAAATGAAATTTCCGGTAAGAAAATTTCAAATACAAAAAATTACTTTTTTCAGAAATTACTTTTACTGTATACTTAAGGGTATTTTAGTAAATTAAAAGATAAAAAATATAAATGAAGGGTATAAGTTCAATTGTGGGATACAAAATCCAATACATTTGGTAAAGTAAAGACAAATTCAAGCCCAATAATTTAATGGAGCCCAATATTTTCATTCTAAAATTGTACTTTCTATTTCATTTCATTTTATTCTAGGTTTGCATTATTCAAATGGATTGCTAGTGCCTATTTTGAAATATTGTTGCCGCCTATTATGTACGCGATTTATATTACATTGTATTTAAAATTCTCATTTAGATTATAGACTATTAAATTCTGATTCAATCTGGCCTTTCTACTCTCTTTTTATATTTTAATTTGAGGTTGCTTCTGCATGATATTATTCAAAATTTTGTTTTAGATGATTAAATTTTGTTGTTACTACATATTTTATTTTAGAGGACAAAATTCTAAGTTTGTAGTTATTACTTATTTCAAGTTAATATAGAGGAACAAATTAAAGTGGTAAGTGCATATTCTATTTTAATTAGGTATTTCAAATTATGTTTATGATTTTGCAAAAAATTGATTATCATTATTTTTTTTTGCAAATCCAATCACTCGAACCAACATGCACACGATCAATTTAGTTTTTAGTTTGGTTCAGATCCAGTCATAAAAAACAAACAAAATCAAACTAAATCAATCTATGTGAATTTCATTTGTTTGAATCTATTTTTCGTTGAAAACTGAACCAACTCGACCCGTTACACCTGGACAATTACGAGACACATACAATGTGTCCTATTTGTGTTAAAATATATGTTCCCAAATCATTTTTCATTATATAACCTACGGCTCAAAATCTCAAAAAATAAAAGTAGTTCTTTTTTCTACTCCCAATATTTTAAAAAGTCTCTAAAATACACATTTTAATCGACCAATTCGAAGATGTTTTTTTGAATCAAAATACACCTCTGAATTAGTCAATCCCAAAAATATTAGGGTGAGAGAAGTAACTCCAAAAAATAAAACTTTATGAGATCCATGAAGTGTGTGTCGGATCATAAGGCTCAAAACTAAAACAATTAATTTTTATAGTCTACATTATAGTTATTAAGACATCATTAGAGCTATCAAAATTGGTCAAATTTAGTGGGTTGTTGACTCACATTTCAATTTAAATTGGGTTGTAAAAAGAAAACTTAAAAATAATTGGGTTTTTATGCTTTAATCCAATGTATTAAGATTTATGCGCTTTTTCTTAGTCTCCTCATCATCAAAAGAAATATCCAACTTAAACTTTCACCTCAACTCAATTCTCTTAAAATATAAATAAATTTAAAAAACATAAAATGTCAGTGTAAAAACTTAGAAATCAAAAAATAAACTTAAAAAACATAAACTTTTAGTTCAATCCAATTCACCTAAAAACTAAAGACTCTTTAAATCTGTTATGATCACCACCGTCCCGTCCTCTGTTATGGTGTTATGTGTTATATACTTTGGTAATTTGAATGACCTAAATATTTTATTTTATAATTTTTAAATTTTAAAATATATTTCTTCTTATAGAAAGAAAAAGGAGGATCAGACGATCCCATTAATCGGAAAAATTTCCCCTATACTCCCACAGTTTGCCTTGTACCCCAAAAAAATTCGAAAATGCCAAAACTACCCTCAATTTTTTTTTTTTTGCTATTTCAAAGAAAGTAAATGTAAATATTTTTTTCACCATTTTGTCATTCACCCAGCCGTAAAAGAGATTTCCGGTAACTATCGGAATACTTGTAACAAGATTTCCGGTACGAGTAAAGTACCGGAAATGTTAAAACTGAGTTTTCTGGTACAGAAGGGAAAAGTTGTGTACCGGAAACCTTATTTGACAAGTATTCCGATACAGTAGTAGATTCCGGAAAACTTCATTTCTAAGTTTTCCGGTACAAACCAACTTTTTTTTAATTTTTTTTTAAGCTTTTTAATTTTTTTTAATTTTTTTTAAATGTTAACAGATATAGATAATCCACTACTATTAATGGACAAAACATGCGTCGATACTACAAATATTTTTGACACAAATCAGGTATGAATAAATATATTTAATATTAATATTATAAAAATATATTTTTGTAATTAATTATAATTATTTTATTTCAGATATTTGATTCAAGGGATACTGGTGTGAAATGGGCAAAAGAAATTGGTATAAAAAATAAAGTTACCGTTATTATCAGAAGATCAGATATAGAGACGGGTGAGAAAGGACGGAGAAATAAATTAATATTAGGTTGTGACAAAGGGGGAAAATACAAGTGTGCTGCTAGTTCTATTCGAAGTTCAACAAAAAAATGTGATTGTCCTTTCAAGCTTAGATCAAAACCATTAAAAGATGGTTCAGGATGTATAGTTAAAGTAATTTGTGGAATTCACAACCATGAATTACCTGATACTTTGGAGGGGCATGCATATGTTGGACGCTTCAATGAAGAAGAAAGAAAGCATGTTTATGAATTAACAAAATATAATGTTGCACCGAGACACATATTACTCTCATTGCAAGATCGAGATAAGAGTAATGTTACTAAGATCTCACAAATATATAAACAGAGAAGTATCATTCGATTGCACGTGAGAGGTAATAGAACAGAGATGCAACATTTATTCAAGTTAATTGAAGATGCAAAATATGTGTGCTGGAATAGAAAGCGTGAAGACTCCGATGTTATGAGAGATATTTTTTGGGCGCATCTAGATTCAGTGAAGTTGTTGAATTTGTTTCCGATTGTGTTGAATATGGACAGTACCTACAAAATCAATAAATACAGAATGCCATTACTTGAAATTGTTGGTATGACATCAACAGAGAAAACATTTGTAGTTGGATTTGCTTATTTGGAATGTGAGCGGGAAGAAAACTTTTGTTGGACATTAGAGAGACTAAAAGATTTGTTTGTTACACAAAATAAATTCCCTCAAGTAATTGTGACAAACAGAGATCTTGCGTTAATGATTGCAGTTGGCATTGTGTTTCCACATGTTAATAATTTACTTTGTCGATTTCATATCGAAAAAAATGTTGGAGCAAAATGCAAGCAATATGTCTTAAAGGATAGACAAGAGTCAATATTGAATATGTGAAAAAATATTATGTATTGTAGTAATGAAAAAGAGTATATGATGCGCTTGCATATGTTTGAGCAATCATGTGTTGATACTAAAGTGTTTGTTGATTATGTCAAAGAAACTTGGTTGACTCCACATAAGGAAAGATTTGTTGAAGCATAGACAAATAAAGTGATGCATTTGGGGAACACAACGACTAACAGATATTTAATATAATTTTATTATATATTGTTGAATTGTATTATATTTTCTAATGTATCTGTAAAAAAAATTTATAGGGTTGAGTCAGCTCACTGGAAACTGAAGTTAATGTTAGAAAATAGCATGGGTGATTTGTGTAAATGTTGGGAGGCTATGAACAACATGATAAGGTTGCAACATAAAAGAATCAGAGCTTCGTTTCAAAAAAGTTTTTATGATGAAGAGCATGAACACATAAATCCATTTTATCAGAGATTGAATACATTTGTATCAACAGAAGCTCAAAGACGTATTGATGAAGAATACGACAAAGTTGAGTGGGTGGGTACTGACAAATCTATATGTGGGTGTTCTCTGAGAAAGACATACAGATTACCTTGTGCTTGTGAATTGGGACAATATAAATTAATGGGTGAACCAATTTCTCTAGATTCTGTGCATATTCAATGGAGAAAATTAAGCATGGAATGTGAACTCACTCAAGACACAGAAGATGGATCAGAGTTGGATATGTCTACTGAGATGAATGCCTTATGGAAACGCTTTCGATCACTTGATGTTATTGGGAAACGAGTGTTGAAGAGTAAAGTGCGTGAACTTGCTTTTCCAAGTACAAGTTCAATATGTCCACCACCTGAAAAAGTCAAAACCAAAGGAAGAGTGAAGAAGAGTAAGGGTATGAAGCCAGATGGATATGATGTATATCGAGACCCTTCTTACTTTGAGCATGTTAATGCAACACATTGTGAAGATTTTGGTTC